>NW_027141946.1:354591-661682 GCF_036365525.1 Heterodontus francisci | reverse complement strand
GATAATATTCCAGTTAATTGTTAAATTAGATGTCATCACTAAACACAGGGGATAATAGTCCAGTTAATTGTTAAATTAGATGTCATCACTTATACACAGGTGATAATATTCCAGTTAATTGTTAAATTAGAAGTCATCACTAATACTCAGGGGATAATATTCCAGTTATTTGTTAAATTAGATGTCATCACTTATACACATTTGATAATATTCCAGTTACTGTTAAATTAGATGTCATCACTAATACACAGATGACAATATTCCAGTTAATTGTTAAATTAGAAGTCATCACTAATACGCAGGGGATAATATTCCAGTTAATTGTTAAATTAGATGTCATCACTTATACACAGGTGATAATATTCCAGTTAATTGTTAAATTAGATGTCATCACTAATACACAGTGGATAATACTCCAGTTGATTGTTAAATTAGATGTCATCACTTATACACAGGTGATAATATTCCAGTTAATTGTTCAATTAGATGTCATCACTAATACACAGGGGATAATACTCCAGTTAATTGTTAAATTAGATGTCATCACTTCTGCACAGGTGATAATATTCCAGTTAATTGTTAAATTAGATGTCATCACTTATACACAGGTGATAATATTCCAGTTAATTGATAAATTAGTTGTCATCACTAATACACAGGGGATAATTTTCCAGTTAATTGTTAAATTAGATGTCATCACTTATACACAGATGATAATATTCCAGTTAATTGTTAAATTAGATGTCATCACTAATACACAGGGGATAATATGCCAGTTAATTGTTAAATTAGATGTCATCACTAATACACAGGGTATAATACTCCAGTTAATTGTTAAATTTGATGTCATCATATATACACAGGTGATAATATTCCAGTTAATTGTTAAATTAGATGTCATCACTTATACACAGGTGATAGTATTCCAGTTAATTGTTAAATTAGATGTCATCACTAATACACAGGGGATAATATTCCAGTTAATTGTTAAATTAGATGTCATCACTAATACACAGGGGCTAATACTCCAGTTAATTGTTAAATTAGATGTCATCACTTATACACAGGTAATAATATTCCAGTTAATTGTTAAATTAGAAGTCATCACTAATACACAGGAGATAATATTCCAGTTAATTATTAAATTAGATATCATCACTTATACACAGGTGATAATATTCCAGTTAATTGTTAAATTAGCTGTCATCACTAATACACAGGTGATAATATTCCAGTTAATTGTTAAATGAGATGTCATCACTAATACACAGGGGATAATATTGCAGTTAGTTGTTAAATTAGATGTCATCACTAATACACAGGCGATAATATTCCAGTTAATTGTTAAATTAGATGTCATCACTAATACACAGGGGATAATATTCCAGTTAATTGTTAAATTAGATGTCATCACTTATACACAGGTGATAATATTCCAGTTAATTGTTAAATTAGATGTCATCACTAATACACAGGGGATAATATTCCAGTTAATTGTTAAATTAGATGTCATCACTAATACACAGGGGATAATATTCCTGTTAATTGTTAAATTAGATGTCATCACTAATACTCAGGGGGTAATATTCCAGTTAATTGTTAAATTAGATGTCATCACTTCTGCACAGGGGATAATATTCCAGTTAATTGTTAAATTAGATGTCATCACTAATACACAGGGGACAATATTCCAGTTAATTGTTAAATTAGATGTCATCACTAATACTCAGGGGTTAATATTCCAGTTAATTGTTAAATTAGATGTCATCACGAATACACCGGTGTTAATATTCCAGTTAATTGTTAAATTAGATGTCATCACTAATACACAGGTGATAATATTTCAATGAATTGTGAAATTAGATGTCATCACGAATACTCAGGGGTTAATATTCCAGTTAATTGTTAAATTAGATGTCATCACTGATACACAGGGGATAATATTCCAGTTAATTGTTAAATTAGATGTCATCACTAATACACAGGGGATAATATTGCAGTAAGTTCTTAAATGAGATGTCATCACCAATACTCAGGGGTTAATATTCCAGTTAATTGTTAAATTAGATGTCGTCACTAATACACAGGGGATAATATTCCAGTTAATTAGTAAATTAGATATCATCACTTATACACAGGTGATAATATTCCAGTTAATTGTTAAATTAGATGTCATCACTAATACACAGGGGATAATATTGCAGTTAGTTGTTAAATGAGATGTCATCACTAATACACAGGCGATAATATTCCAGTTAATTGTTAAATTAGATGTCATCATTAATACACAGGGAATAATATTCCAGTTAATTGTTAAATTAGATGTCATCACTTATACACAGGTGATAATATTTCAGTGAATTGTTAAATTAGATGTCATCACGAATAGTCAGGGGTTAATATTCCAGTTAATTGTTAAATTAGATGTCATCACTAATACACAGGTGATAATATTCCAGTTAATTGTTAAATTCGATGTCATCTCTAATACACAAGTGATAATATTCCAGTTAATTGTTAAATTAGATGTCATCACTAATACACATGTGATAATACTCCAGTTAATTGTTAAATTAGATGTCATCACTAATACACAGGTGATAATATTTCAATGAATTGTTAAATTAGATGTCATCACGAATACACAGGGGTTAATATTGCAGTTAGTTGTTAAATTAGATGTCATCACTTATACACAGGTGATAATATTTCAGTGAATTGTTAAATTAGATGTCATCACTAATACTCAGGGGTTAATATTCCAGTTAATTGTTAAATTAGATGTCATCACTAATACACAGGTGATAATACTCCAGTTAATTGTTAAATTAGATGTCATCACTAATACACAGGTGATAATATTTCAATGAATTGTTAAATTAGATGTCATCACGAATACACAGGGGTTAATATTGCAGTTAGTTGTTAAATTAGATGTCATCACTAATACACAGGCGATAATATTCCAGTTAATTGTTAAATTAGATGTCATCACTAATACACAGATGACAATATTGCAGTTAATTGTTAAATTAGAAGTCATCAGTAATACACAGGGGATAATATTCCAGTTAATTGTTAAATTAGATGTCATCACTTATACACAGGTGATAATATTCCAGTTAATTGTTAAATTAGATGTCATCACTAATACACAGGTGATAATATTCCAGTTAATTGTTAAATTAGATGTCATCACTTATACACAGGTGATAATATTCCAGTTAATTGTTAAATTAGATGTCATCACTAATACACAGGGGATAATATTGCAGTTAATTGTTAAATTAGATGTCATCACTAATACACAGGTGATAATATTCCAGTTAATTGTTAAATTAGAAGTCATCACTAATACACAGGGGATAATATTCCAGTTAATTGTTAAATTAGATGTCATCACTTATACACAGGTGATAATATTCCAGTTAATTGTTAAATTAGAAGTCATCACTAATACACAGGGGATAATATTCCAGTTAATTGTTAAATTAGAAGTCATCACTAATACACAGGGGATAATATTCCAGTTAATTGTTAAATTAGATTTCATCACTTGTACACAGGTGATAATATTCCAGTTAATTGTTAAATTAGATGTCATCACTAATACACAGGTGATAATATTCCAGTTAATTGTTAAATTAGAAGTCATCACTAATACACAGGGGATAATATTCCAGTTAATTGTTAAATTAGATGTCATCACTTATACACAGGTGATAATATTCCAGTTAATTGTTAAATTAGATGTCATCACTGATACACAGGGGATAATATTGCAGTTAGTTGTTAAATTAGATGTCATCACTAATACACAGGTGATAATATTCCAGTTAATTGTTAAATTAGAAGTTATCACTAATACACAGGGGATAATATTGCAGTTAGTTGTTAAATTAGATGTCATCACTAATACACAGTCGATAATATTCCAGTTAATTGTTAAATTAGATGTCATCACTAATACACAGATGACAATATTCCAGTTAATTGTTAAATTAGAAGTCATCACTAATACACAGGGGATAATATTCCAGTTAATTGTTAAATTAGATGTCATCACTTATACACAGGTGATAATATTCCAGTTAATTGTTAAATTAGATGTCATCACTAATACACAGGTGATAATATTCCAGTTAATTGTTAAATTAGAAGTCATCACTAATACACAGGGGATAATATTCCAGTTAATTGTTAAATTAGATGTCATCACTTATACACAGGTGATAATATTCCAGTTAATTGTTAAATTAGATGTCATCACTGACACACAGGGGATAATATTGCAGTTAGTTGTTAAATTAGATGTCATCACTAATACACAGGTGATAATATTCCTGTTAATTGTTAAATTAGAAGTCATCACTAATACACAGGGAATAATATTCCAGTTAATTGTTAAATTAGATGTCATCACTTATACACAG
Source organism: Heterodontus francisci (assembly GCF_036365525.1). NCBI lineage: Eukaryota > Metazoa > Chordata > Chondrichthyes > Heterodontiformes > Heterodontidae > Heterodontus > Heterodontus francisci. Next base: position 657,249 of record NW_027141946.1, on the reverse strand, counting down.
GTGATAATATTTCAGTGAATTGTTTAATTAGATGTCATCACTAATACTCAGTGGTTAATATTCCAGTTAATTGTTAAATTAGGTGTCATCACTAATACACAGGTGATAATATTCCAGTTAATTGTTAAATTCGATGTCATCTCTAATACACAGGGGATAATATTCCAGTTAATTGTTAAATTAGATGTCATCACTAATACACAGGGGATAATATTCCTGTTAATTGTTAAATTAGATGTCATCACTAATACACAGGGGGTAATATTCCAGTTAATTGTTAAATTAGATATCATCACTTATGCGCAGGGGATAATATTCCAGTTAATTGTTAAATTAGATGTCATCACTAATGCACAGGGGACAATATTCCAGTTAATTGTTAAATTAGATGTCATCACTAATACTCAAGGGTTAATATTCCAGTTAATTGTTAAATAAGATGTCATCACGAATACACAGGTGATAATATTCCAGTTAATTGTTAAATTAGATGTCATCACTAATACACAGGTGATAATATTTCAATGAATTGTTAAATTAGATGTCATCACTAATACTCAGGGGTTAATATTCCAGTTAATTGTTAAATTAGATGTCATCACTGATACACAGGGGATAATATTCCAGTTAATTGTTAAATTAGATGTCATCACTTATACACAGGTGATAATATTCCAGTTAATTGTTAAATTAGATGTCATCACTAATACACAGGGGATAATATTGCAGTTAGTTGTTAAATGAGATGTCATCACTAATACTCAGGGGTTAATATTCCAGTTAATTGTTAAATTAGATGTCATCACTAATACACAGGGGATAATATTCCAGTTAATTAGTAAATTAGATATCATCACTTATACACAGGTGATAATATTCCAGTTAATTGTTAAATTAGATGTCATCACTAATACACAGGCGATAATATTCCAGTTAATTGTTAAATTAGATGTCATCATTAATACATAGGGAATAATATTCCAGTTAATTGTTAAATTAGATGTCATCACTTATACACAGGTGATAATATTTCAGTGAATTTTTAAATTAGATGTCATCACTAATACTCAGGGGTTAATATTCCAGTTAATTGTTAAATTAGATGTCATCACTAATACACAGGTGATAATATTCCAGTTAATTGTTAAATTCGATGTCATCTCTAATACACAGGTGATAATATTCCAGTTAATTGTTAAATTAGATGTCATCACTAATACACAGGTGATAATACTCCAGTTAATTGTTAAATTAGATGTCATCACTAATACACAGGTGATAATATTTCAATGAATTGTTACATTAGATGTCATCACGAATACACAGGGGTTAATATTGCAGTTAGTTGTTAAATTAGATGTCATCACTAATACACAGGCGATAATATTCCAGTTAATTGTTAAATTAGATGTCATCACTAATACACAGATGACAATATTGCAGTTAATTGTTAAATTAGAAGTCATCAGTAATACACAGGGGATAATATTCCAGTTAATTGTTAAATTAGATGTCATCACTTATACACAGGTGATAATATTCCAGTTAATTGTTAAATTAGATGTCATCACTAATACACAGGTGATAATATTCCAGTTAATTGTTAAATTAGAAGTCATCACTAATACACAGGGGATAATATTCCAGTTAATTGTTAAATTAGATTTCATCACTTATACACAGGTGATAATATTCCAGTTAATTGTTAAATTAGAAGTCATCACTAATACACAGGGGATAATATTCCAGTTAATTGTTAAATTAGATGTCATCACTTATACACAGGTGATAATATTCCAGTTAATTGTTAAATTAGATGTCATCACTGACACACAGAGGATAATATTGCAGTTAGTTGTTAAATTAGATGTCATCACTAATACACAGGTGATAATATTCCAGTTAATTGTTAAATTAGAAGTCATCACTAATACACAGGGAATAATATTCCAGTTAATTGTTAAATTAGATGTCATCACTTATACACAGGTGATAATATTTCAGTGAATTGTTAAATTAGATGTCATCACTAATACTCAGGGGTTAATATTCCAGTTAATTGTTAAATTAGGTGTCATCACTAATACACAGGTGATAATATTCCAGTTAATTGATAAATTCGATGTCATCTCTAATACACAGGGGATAATATTCCAGTTAATTGTTAAATTAGATGTCATCACTAATACACAGGGGATAATATTCCTGTTAATTGTTAAATTAGATGTCATCACTAATACACAGGGGGTAATATTCCAGTTAATTGTTAAATTAGATGTCATCACTAATACACAGGGGACAATATTCCAGTTAATTGTTAAATTAGATGTCATCACTAATACTCAAGGGTTAATATTCCAGTTAATTGTTAAATAAGATGTCATCACGAATACACAGGTGATAATATTCCAGTTAATTGTTAAATTAGATGTCATCACTAATACACAGGTGATAATATTTCAATGAATTGTTAAATTAGATGTCATCACTAATACTCAGGGGTTAATATTCCAGTTAATTGTTAAATTAGATGTCATCACTGATACACAGGGGATAATATTCCAGTTAATTGTTAAATTAGATGTCATCACTTATACACAGGTGATAATATTCCAGTTAATTGTTAAATTAGATGTCATCACTAATACACAGGGGATAATATTGCAGTTAGTTGTTAAATGAGATGTCATCACTAATACTCAGGGGTTAATATTCCAGTTAATTGTTAAATTAGATGTCATCACTAATACACAGGGGATACTATTCCAGTTAATTAGTAAATTAGATATCATCACTTATACACAGGTGATAATATTCCAGTTAATTGTTAAATTAGATGTCATCACTAATACACAGGGGATAATATTGCAGTTAGTTGTTAAATGAGATGTCATCACTAATACACAGGCGATAATATTCCAGTTAATTGTTAAATTAGATGTCATCACTTATACACAGGTGATAATATTTCAGTGAATTGTTAAATTAGATGTCATCACTAATACTCAGGGGTTAATATTCCAGTTAATTGTTAAATTAGATGTCATCACTAATACACAGGTGATAATATTCCAGTTAATTGTTAAATTCGATGTCATCACTAATACACAGATGACAATATTGCAGTTAATTGTTAAATTAGAAGTCATCACTAATACACAGGGGATAATATTCCAGTTAATTGTTAAATTAGATGTCATCACTTATACACAGGTGATAATATTCCAGTTAATTGTTAAATTAGATGTCATCACTAATACACAGGTGATAATATTCCAGTTAATTGTTAAATTAGAAGTCATCACTAATACACAGGGGATAATATTCCAGTTAATTGTTAAATTAGATATCATCACTAATACACAGGGGATAATATTCCAGTTAATTGTTAAATTAGATGTCATCACTTATACACAGGTGATAATATTCCAGTTAATTGTTAAATTAGAAGTCATCACTAATACACAGGGGATAATATTCCAGTTAATTGTTAAATTAGAAGTCATCACTAATACACAGGGGATAATATTCCAGTTAATTGTTAAATTAGATTTCATCACTTATACACAGGTGATAATATTCCAGTTAATTGTTAAATTAGATGTCATCACTAATACACAGGTGATAATATTCCAGTTAATTGTTAAATTAGAAGTCATCACTAATACACAGGGGATAATATTCCAGTTAATTGTTAAATTAGATGTCATCACTTATACACAGGTGATAATATTCCAGTTAATTGTTAAATTAGATGTCATCACTGATACACAGGGGATAATATTGCAGTTAGTTGTTAAATTAGATGTCATCACTAATACACAGGTGATAATATTCCAGTTAATTGTTAAATTAGATGTCATCACTAATACACAGGGGATAATATTGCAGTTAGTTGTTAAATTAGATGTCATCACTAATACACAGGCGATAATATTCCAGTTAATTGTTAAATTAGATGTCATCACTAATACTCAGGGGTTAATATTCCAGTTAATTGTTAAATTAGATGTCATCACTGATACACAGGGGATAATATTCCAGTTAATTGTTAAATTAGATGTCATCACTGATACACAGGGGATAATATTCCAGTTAATTGTTAAATTAGATGTCATCACTTATACACAGGTGATAATATTCCAGTTAATTGTTAAATTAGATGTCATCACTAATACACAGGGGATAATATTGCAGTTAGTTGTTAAATGAGATGTCATCACTAATACTCAGGGGTTAATATTCCAGTTAATTGTTAAATTAGATGTCATCACTAATACACAGGGGATAATATTCCAGTTAATTAGTAAATTAGATATCATCACTTATACACAGGTGATAATATTCCAGTTAATTGTTAAATTAGATGTCATCATTAATACATAGGGAATAATATTCCAGTTAATTGTTAAATTAGATGTCATCACTTATACACAGGTGATAATATTTCAGTGAATTGTTAAATTAGATGTCATCACTAATACTCAGGGGTTAATATTCCAGTTAATTGTTAAATTAGATGTCATCACTAATACACAGGTGATAATATTCCAGTTAATTGTTAAATTCGATGTCATCTCTAATACACAGGTGATAATATTCCAGTTAATTGTTAAATTAGATGTCATCACTAATACACAGGTGATAATACTCCAGTTAATTGTTAAATTAGATGTCATCACTAATACACAGGCGATAATATTCCAGTTAATTGTTAAATTAGATGTCATCACGAATACACAGATGACAATATTGCAGTTAATTGTTAAATTAGAAGTCATCAGTAATACACAGGGGATAATATTCCAGTTAATTGTTAAATTAGATGTCATCACTTATACACAGGTGATAATATTCCAGTTAATTGTTAAATTAGATGTCATCACTAATACACAGGTGATAATATTCCAGTTAATTGTTAAATTAGAAGTCATCACTAATACACAGGGGATAATATTCCAGTTAATTGTTAAATTAGATGTCATCACTTATAAACAGGTGATAATATTCCAGTTAATTGTTAAATTAGATGTCATCACTAATACACAGGGGATAATATTGCAGTTAATTGTTAAATTATGTGTCATCACTAATACACAGGTGATAATATTCCAGTTAATTGTTAAATTAGAAGTCATCACTAATACACAGGGGATAATATTCCAGTTAATTGTTAAATTAGATGTCATCACATATACACAGGTGATAATATTCCAGTTAATTGTTAAATTAGAAGTCATCACTAATACACAGGGGATAATATTCCAGTTAATTGTTAAATTAGAAGTCATCACTAATACACAGGGGATAATATTCCAGTTAATTGTTAAATTAGATTTCATCACTTATACACAGGTGATAATATTCCAGTTAATTGTTAAATTAGATGTCATCACTAATACACAGGTGATAATATTCCAGTTAATTGTTAAATTAGAAGTCATCACTAATACACAGGGGATAATATTCCAGTTAATTGTTAAATTAGATGTCATCACTTATACACAGGTGATAATATTCCAGTTAATTGTTAAATTAGATGTCATCACTAATACACAGGGGATAATAATGCAGTTAGTTGTTAAATGAGATGTCATCACTAATACACAGGCGATAATATTCCAGTTAATTGTTAAATTAGATGTCATCATTAATACATAGGGAATAATATTCCAGTTAATTGTTAAATTAGATGTCATCACTTATACACAGGTGATAATATTTCAGTGAATTGTTAAATTAGATGTCATCACTAATACTCAGGGGTTAATATTCCAGTTAATTGTTAAATTAGATGTCATCACTAATACACAGGTGATAATATTCCAGTTAATTGTTAAATTCGATGTCATCACTAATACACAGGTGATAATACTCCAGTTAATTGTTAAATTAGATGTCATCACTAATACACAGGTGATAATATTTCAATGAATTGTTAAATTAGATGTCATCACGAATACACAGGGGTTAATATTGCAGTTAGTTGTTAAATTAGATGTCATCACTAATACACAGATGACAATATTGCAGTTAATTGTTAAATTAGAAGTCATCAGTAATACACAGGGGATAATATTCCAGTTAATTGTTAAATTAGATGTCATCACTTATACACAGGTGATAATATTCCAGTTAATTGTTAAATTAGATGTCATCACTAATACACAGGTGATAATATTCCAGTTAATTGTTAAATTAGAAGTCATCACTAATACACAGGGGATAATATTCCAGTTAATTGTTAAATTAGATATCATCACTTATACACAGGTGATAATATTCCAGTTAATTGTTAAATTAGATGTCATCACTAATACACAGGGGATAATATTGCAGTTAATTGTTAAATTAGATGTCATCACTAATACACAGGTGATAATATTCCAGTCAATTGTTAAATTAGAAGTCATCACTAATACACAGGGGATAATATTCCAGTTAATTGTTAAATTAGATGTCATCACTTATACACAGGTGATAATATTCCAGTTAATTGTTAAATTAGAAGTCATCACTATTATGCAGGTGATAATATTCCAGTTAATTGTTAAATTAGAAGTCATCACTAATACACAGGGGATAATATTCCAGTTAATTGTTAAATTAGATGTCATCACTTATACACAGGTGATAATATTCCAGTTAATTGTTAAATTAGATGTCATCACTAATACAAAGGGGATAATATTCCAGTTAATTGTTAAATTAGATGTCATCACTTATACACAGGGAATAATATTCCAGTTAATTGTTAAATTAGAAGTCATCACTAATACTCAGGGGTTAATATTGCAGTTAGTTGTTAAATTAGATGTCATCACTTATGCACAGGGGATAATATTCCAGTTAATTGTTAAATTAGATGTCATCACTAATACACAGGTGATAATATTCCAGTTAATTGTTAAATTAGATGTCATCACTCATACACAGGTGATAATATTTCAATGAATTGTTAAATTAGATGTCATCACTAATACTCAGGGGTTAATATTCCAGTTAATTGTTAAATTAGATGTCATCACTGATACACAGGGGATAATATTCCAGTTAATTGTTAAATTAGATGTCATCACTTATACACAGGTGATAATATTCCAGTTAATTGTTAAATTAGATGTCATCACTAATACACAGGTGATAATATTTCAATGAATTGTTAAATTAGATGTCATCACTAATACTCAGGGGTTAATATTCCAGTTAATTGTTAAATTAGATGTCATCACTGATACACAGGGGATAATATTCCAGTTAATTGTTAAATTAGATGTCATCACTTATACACAGGTGATAATATTCCAGTTAATTGTTAAATTAGATGTCATCACTAATACACAGGGGATAATATTGCAGTTAGTTGTTAAATGAGATGTCATCACTTATACACAGGTGATAATATTCCAGTTAATTGTTCAATTAGATGTCATCACTAATACACAGGGGATAATATTCCAGTTAATTGTTAAATTAGATGTCATCACTTATACACAGGTGATAATATTCCAGTTAATTGTTAAATTAGATGTCATCACTGATACACAGGGGATAATATTGCAGTCAGTTGTTAAATTAGATGTCATCACTTATGCACAGGGGATAATATTCCAGTTAATTGTTAAATTAGATGTCATCATTAATACACAGGGAATAATATTCCAGTTAATTGTTAAATTAGATGTCATCACTTATACACAGGTGATAATATTTCAGTGAATTGTTAAATTAGATGTCATCACTAATACTCAGGGGTTAATATTCCAGTTAATTGTTAAATTAGGTGTCATCACTAATACACAGGTGATAATATTCCAGTTAATTGTTAAATTCGATGTCATCTCTAATACACAGGGGATAATATTCCAGTTAATTGTTAAATTAGATGTCATCACTAATACACAGGGGATAATATTCCAGTTAATTGTTAAATTAGATGTCATCACTAATTCTTTCTTTCTTTTGGGCCTCCTTATCTCGAGAGACAATGGATACGCGCCTGGAGGTGGTCAGTGGTTTGTGAAGCAGCGCCTGGAGTGGCTATAAAGGCCAATTCTGGAGTGACAGGCTCTTCCACAGGTGCTGCAGAGAAATTTGTTTGTTGGGGCTGTTGCACAGTTGGCTCTCCCCTTGCGCCTCTGTCTTTTTTCCTGCCAACTACTAAGTCTCTTCGACTCGCCACAATTTAGCCCTGTCTTTATGGCTGCCCGCCAGCTCTGGCGAATGCTGGCAACTGACTCCCACGACTTGTGATCAATGTCACACGATTTCATGTCGCGTTTGCAGACGTCTTTATAACGGAGACATGGACGGCCGGTGGGTCTGATACCAGTGGCGAGCTCGCTGTACAATGTGTCTTTGGGGATCCTGCCATCTTCCATGCGGCTCACATGGCCAAGCCATCTCAAGCGCCGCTGACTCAGTAGTGTGTATAAGCTGGGGATGTTGGCCGCTTCAAGGACTTCTGTGTTGGAGATATAGTCCTGCCACCTGATGCCAAGTATTCTCCGAAGGCAGCGAAGATGGAATGAATTGAGACGTCGCTCTTGGCTGGCATACGTTGTCCAGGCCTCGCTGCCGTAGAGCAAGGTACTGAGGACACAGGCCTGATACACTCGGACACAGGGGGTAATATTCCAGTTAATTGTTAAATTAGATGTCATCACTTATGCACAGGGGATAATATTCCAGTTAATTGTTCAATTAGATGTCATCACTAATACACAGGGGACAATATTCCAGTTAATTGTTAAATTAGATGTCATCACTAATACTCAAGGGTTAATATTCCAGTTAATTGTTAAATAAGATGTCATCACGAATACACAGGTGATAATATTCCAGTTAATTGTTAAATTAGATGTCATCACTAATACACAGGTGATAATATTTCAATTAATAAATTAGATGTCATCACTAATACTCAGGGGTTAATATTCCAGTTAATTGTTAAATTAGATGTCATCACTGATACACAGGGGATAATATTCCAGTTAATTGTTAAATTAGAAGTCATCACTAATACTCAGGGGTTAATATTGCAGTTAGTTGTTAAATTAGATGTCATCACTAATACACAGGTGATAATATTCCAGTTAATTGTTAAATTAGATGTCATCACTAATACACAGGGGATAATATTCCAGTTAATTGTTAAATTAGATGTCATCACTTATACACAGGTGATAATATTCCAGTTAATTGTTAAATTAGATGTCATCACTAATACACAGGGGATAATATTCCAGTTAATTGTTAAATTAGATGTCATCACTTATACACAGGGAATAATATTCCAGTTAATTGTTAAATTAGAAGTCATCACTAATACTCAGGGGTTAATATTGCAGTTAGTTGTTAAATTAGATGTCATCACTAATACACAGGGGATAATATTGCAGTTAGTTGTTAAATTAGATGTCATCACTAATACACAGGTGATAATATTCCAGTTAATTGTTAAATTAGAAGTCATCACTAATACACAGGGAATAATATTCCAGTTAATTGTTAAATTAGAAGTCATCACTAATACTCAGGGGTTAATATTCCAGTTAATTGTTAAATTAGGTGTCATCACTAATACACAGGTGATAATATTCCAGTTAATTGTTAAATTCGATGTCATCTCTAATACACAGGGGATAATATTCCAGTTAATTGTTAAATTAGATGTCATCACTAATACACAGGGGATAATATTCCTGTTAATTGTTAAATTAGATGTCATCACTAATACACAGGGTGTAATATTCCAGTTAATTGTTAAATTAGATGTCATCACTTATGCACAGGGGATAATATTCCAGTTAATTGTTAAATTAGATGTCATCACTAATACACGGGACAATATTCCAGTTAATTGTTAAATTAGATGTCATCACTAATACTCAAGGGTTAATATTCCAGTTAATTGTTAAATAAGATGTCATCACGAATACACAGGTGATAATATTCCAGTTAATTGTTAAATTAGATGTCATCACTCATACACAGGTGATAATATTTCAATGAATTGTTAAATTAGATGTCATCACTAATACTCAGGGGTTAATATTCCAGTTAATTGTTAAATTAGATGTCATCACTGATACACAGGGGATAATATTCCAGTTAATTGATAAATTAGATGTCATCACTTATACACAGGTGATAATATTCCAGTTAATTGTTAAATTAGATGTCATCACTAATACACAGGGGATAATATTGCAGTTAGTTGTTAAATGAGATGTCATCACTTATACACAGGTGATAATATTCCAGTTAATTGTTCAATTAGATGTCATCACTAATACACAGGGGATAATATTCCAGTTAATTGTTAAATTAGATGTCATCACTTATACACAGGTGATAATATTCCAGTTAATTGTTAAATTAGATGTCATCACTGATACACAGGGGATAATATTGCAGTCAGTTGTTAAATTAGATGTCATCACTTATGCACAGGGGATAATATTCCAGTTAATTGTTAAATTAGATGTCATCATTAATACACAGGGAATAATATTCCAGTTAATTGTTAAATTAGATGTCATCACTTATACACAGGTGATAATATTTCAGTGAATTGTTAAATTAGATGTCATCACTAATACTCAGGGATTAATATTCCAGTTAATTGTTAAATTAGGTGTCATCACTAATACACAGGTGATAATATTCCAGTTAATTGTTAAATTCGATGTCATCTCTAATACACAGGGGATAATATTCCAGTTAATTGTTAAATTAGATGTCATCACTAATACACAGGGGATAATATTCCTGTTAATTGTTAAATTAGATGTCATCACTTATGCACAGGGGATAATATTCCAGTTAATTGTTAAATTAGATGTCATCACTTATACACAGGTGATAATATTCCAGTTAATTGTTAAATTCGATGTCATCACTAATACACAGGGGATAATATTCCAGTTAATTGTTAAATTAGATGTCATCACTAATACACAGGGGATAATATTCCTGTTAATTGTTAAATTAGATGTCATCACTTATGCACAGGGGATAATATTCCAGTTAATTGTTAAATTAGATGTCATCACTTATACACAGGTGATAATATTCCAGTTAATTGTTAAATTAGATGTCATCACTAATACACAGGGGATAATATTGCAGTTAGTTGTTAAATGAGATGTCATCACTAATACACAGGGGTTAATATTCCAGTTAATTGTTAAATTAGATGTCATCACTAATACACAGGTGATAATATTTCAATGAATTGATAAATTAGATGTCATCACTAATACTCAGGGGTTAATATTCCAGTTAATTGTTAAATTAGATGTCATCACTGATACACAGGGGATAATATTCCAGTTAATTGTTAAATTAGATGTCATCACTAATATACAGGGGATAATATTCCTGTTAATTGTTAAATTAGATGTCATCACTAATACACAGGGGGTAATATTCCAGTTAATTGTTAAATTAGATGTCATCATTAATACACAGGGGACAATATTCCAGTTAATTGTTAAATTAGATGTCATCACTAATACTCAAGGGTTAATATTCCAGTTAATTGTTAAATAAGATGTCATCACGAATACACAGGTGATAATATTCCAGTTAATTGTTAAATTAGATGTCATCACTGATACACAGGGGATAATATTCCAGTTAATTGTTAAATTAGATGTCATCACTTATACACAGGTGATAATATTCCAGTTAATTGTTAAATTAGATGTCATCACTAATACACAGGGGATAATATTGCAGTTAGTTGTTAAATGAGATGTCATCACTAATACACAGGGGTTAATATTCCAGTTAATTGTTAAATTAGATGTCATCACTAATACACAGGGGATAATATTCCAGTTAATTAGTAAATTAGATATCATCACTTATACACAGGTGATAATATTCCAGTTAATTGTTAAATTAGATGTCATCACTAATACACAGGGGATAATATTGCAGTTAGTTGTTAAATGAGATGTCATCACTAATACACAGGCGATAATATTCCAGTTAATTGTTAAATTAGATGTCATCATTAATACACAGGGAATAATATTCCAGTTAATTGTTAAATTCGATGTCATCACTAATACTCAGGGGTTAATATTCCAGTTAATTGTTAAATTAGATGTCATCACTAATACACAGGTGATAATATTCCAGTTAATTGTTAAATTCGATGTCATCTCTAATACACAGGTGATAATATTCCAGTTAATTGTTAAATTAGATGTCATCACTTATACACAGGTGAAAATATTCCAGTTAATTGTTAAATTAGATGTCATCACTAATACACAGGTGATAATATTCCAGTTAAGTGTTAAATTAGAAGTCATCACTTATACACAGGTGATAATATTCCAGTTAATTGTTAAATTAGATGTCATCACTAATACACAGGGGATAATATTGCAGTTAATTGTTAAATTAGATGTCATCACTAATACACAGGTGATAATATTCCAGTTAATTGTTAAATTAGAAGTCATCACTAATACACAGGGGATAATATTCCAGTTAATTGTTAAATTAGATGTCATCACTTATACACAGGTGATAATATTCCAGTTAATTGTTAAATTAGAAGTCATCACTAATACACAGGGGATAATATTCCAGTTAATTGTTAAATTAGAAGTCATCACTAATACACAGGGGATAATATTCCAGTTAATTGTTAAATTAGATTTCATCACTTATACACAGGTGATAATATTCCAGTTAATTGTTAAATTAGATGTCATCACTTATACACAGGTGATAATATTCCAGTTAATTGTTAAATTAGATGTCATCACTGATACACAGGGGATAATATTGCAGTTAGTTGTTAAATTAGATGTCATCACGAATACACAGGTGATAATATTCCAGTTAATTGTTAAATTAGAAGTCATCACTAATACACAAGGGATAATATTGCAGTTAGTTGTTAAATTAGATGTCATCACTAATACACAGGCGATAATATTCCAGTTAATTGTTAAATTAGATGTCATCACTAATACACAGGTGATAATATTCCAGTTAATTGTTAAATTAGAAGTCATCACTAATACACAGGGGATAATATTCCAGTTAATTGTTAAATTAGATGTCATCACTTATACACAGGTGATAATATTCCAGTTAATTGATAAATTAGATGTCATCACTAATACACAGGTGATAATATTCCAGTTAATTGTTAAATTAGAAGTCATCACTAATACACAGGGGATAATATTCCAGTTAATTGTTAAATTAGATGTCATCACTTATACACAGGTGATAATATTCCAGTTAATTGTTAAATTAGATGTCATCACTTATACACAGGTGATAATATTCCAGTTAATTGTTAAATTAGATGTCATCACTGATACACAGGGGATAATATTGCAGTTAGTTGTTAAATTAGATGTCATCACGAATACACAGGTGATAATATTCCAGTTAATTGTTAAATTAGATGTCATCACTAATACACAGGTGATAATATTCCAGTTAATTGTTAAATTAGAAGTCATCACTAATACACAGGGGATAATATTCCAGTTAATTGTTAAATTAGTTGTCATCACTTATACACAGGTGATAATATTCCAGTTAATTGTTAAATTAGAAGTCATCACTAATACACAGGGGATAATATTCCAGTTAATTGTTAAATTAGAAGTCATCACTAATACACAGGGGATAATATTCCAGTTAATTGTTAAATTAGATGTCATCACTAATACACAGGTGATAATATTCCAGTTAATTGTTAAATTAGATGTCATCACTAATACACAGGTGATAATATTCCAGTTAATTGTTAAATTAGATGTCATCACTAATACACAGGTGATAATATTCCAGTTAATTGTTAAATTAGATGTCATCACTAATACACAGGGGATAATATTCCAGTTAATTGTTAAATTAGATGTCATCACTTATACACAGGTGATAATATTCCAGTTAATTGTTAAATTAGATGTCATCACTGATACACAGGGGATAATATTGCAGTTAGTTGTTAAATTAGATGTCATCACTAATACACAGGCGATAATATTCCAGTTAATTGTTAAATTAGATGTCATCACTAATACACAGGTGATAATATTCCAGTTAATTGTTAAATTAGAAGTCATCTCTAATACACAGGGGATAATATTCCAGTTAATTGTTAAATTAGATGTCATCACTTATACACAGGTGATAATATTCCAGTTAATTGATAAATTAGATGTCATCACTAATACACAGGTGATAATATTCCAGTTAATTGTTAAATTAGAAGTCATCACTAATACACAGGGGATAATATTCCAGTTAATTGTTAAATTAGATGTCATCACTTATACACAGGTGATAATATTCCAGTTAATTGTTAAATTAGATGTCATCACTAATACACAGGGGATAATATTGCAGTTAATTGTTAAATTGGATGTCATCACTAATACACAGGTGATAATATTCCAGTTAATTGTTAAATTAGAAGTCATCACTAATACACAGGGGATAATATTCCAGTTAATTGTTAAATTAGATGTCATCACTTATACACAGGTGATAATATTCCAGTTAATTGTTAAATTAGAAGTCATCACTAATACACAGGGGATAATATTCCAGTTAATTGTTAAATTAGAAGTCATCACTAATACACAGGGCATAATATTCCAGTTAATTGTTAAATTAGATATCATCACTTATACACAGGTGATAATATTCCAGTTAATTGTTAAATTAGATGTCATCACTAATACACAGGTGATAATATTCCAGTTAATTGTTAAATTAGAAGTCATCACTAATACACAGGGGATAATTTTCCAGTTAATTGTTAAATTAGATGTCATCACTTATACACAGGTGATAATATTCCAGTTAATTGTTAAATTAGATGTCATCACTGATACACAGGGGATAATATTGCAGTTAGTTGTTAAATTAGATGTCATCACTAATACACAGGTGATAATATTCCAGTTAACTGTTAAATTAGAAGTCATCACTAATACACAAGGGATAATATTGCAGTTTGTTGTTAAATTAGATGTCATCACTAATACACAGGCGATAATATTCCAGTTAATTGTTAAATTAGCTGTCATCACTAATACACAGATGACAATATTCCAGTTAATTGTTAAATTAGAAGTCATCACTAATACACAGGGGATAATATTCCAGTTAATTGTTAAATTAGATGTCATCACTTATACACAGGTGATAATATTCCAGTTAATTGTTAAATTAGATGTCATCACTAATACACAGGTGATAATATTCCAGTTAATTGTTAAATTAGATGTCATCACTTATACACAGGTGATAATATTCCAGTTAATTGTGAAATTAGAAATCATCACTAATACACAGGGGATAATATTACAGTTAATTGTTAAATTAGAAGTCATCACTAATACACAGGGGATAATATTCCAGTTAATTGTTAAATTAGATGTCATCACTAATACACAGGTGATAATATTCCAGTTAATTGTTAAATTAGATGTCATCACTAATACACAGGTGATAATATTCCAGTTAATTGTTAAATTAGAAGTCATCACTAATACACAGGGGATAATATTCCAGTTAATTGTTAAATTAGATGTCATCACTTATACACAGGTGATAATATTCCAGTTAATTGTTAAATTAGATGTCATCACTAATACACAGGGGATAATATTGCAGTTAGTTGTTAAATTAGATGTCATCACTAATACACAGGCGATAATATTCCAGTTAATTGTTAAATTAGATGTCATCACTAATACACAGATGACAATATTCCAGTTAATTGGTAAATGAAAAGTCATCACTAATACACAGGTGATAATATTTCAGTGAATTGTTAAATTAGATGTCATCACTAATACACAGGGGACAATATTCCAGTTAATTGGTAAATTAGATGTCATCACTAATACTCAGGGGTTAATATTCCAGTTAATTGTTAAATTAGATGTCATCACTTATACACAGGTGATAATATTCCAGTTAATTGTTAAATTAGATGTCATCACTAATACACAGGGGATAATATTGCAGTTAGTTGTTAAATGAGATGTCATCACTAATACACAGGCGATAATATTCCAGTTAATTGTTAAATTAGATGTCATCATTAATACACAGGGAATAATATTCCAGTTAATTGTTAAATTAGATGTCATCACTAATACACAGGTGATAATACTCCAGTTAATTGTTAAATTAGATGTCATCACTAATACACAGGTGATAATATTTCAATGAATTGTTAAATTAGATGTCATCACGAATACACAGGGGTTAATATTGCAGTTAGTTGTTAAATTAGATGTCATCACTAATACACAGGCGATAATATTCCAGTTAATAGGAAATTAGATGTCATCACTAATACACAGATGACAATATTGCAGTTAATTGTTAAATTAGAAGTCATCACTAATACACAGGGGATAATATTCCAGTTAATTGTTAAATTAGATGTCATCACTTATACACAGGTGATAATATTCCAGTTAATTGTTAAATTAGATGTCATCACTAATACACAGGTGATAATATTCCAGTTAATTGTTAAATTAGAAGTCATCACTAATACACAGGGGATAATATTCCAGTTAATTGTTAAATTAGATGTCATCACTTATACACAGGTGATAATATTCCAGTTAATTGTCAAATTAGATGTCATCACTAATACACAGGGGATAATATTGCAGTTAATTGTTAAATTAGATGTCATCACTAATACACAGGTGATAATATTCCAGTTAATTGTTAAATTAGAAGTCATCACTAATACACAGGGGATAATATTCCAGTTAATTGTTAAATTAGATGTCATCACTAATACACAGGGGATAATATTCCAGTTAATCGTTAAATTAGAAGTCATCACTAATACACAGGGGATAATATTCCAGTTAATTGTTAAATTAGATTTCATCACTTATACACAGGTGATAATATTCCAGTTAATTGTTAAATTAGATGTCATCACTAATACACAGGTGATAATATTCCAGTTAATTGTTAAATTAGAAGTCATCACGAATACACAGGGGATAATATTCCAGTTAATTGTTAAATTAGATGTCATCACTTATACACAGGTGATAATATTCCAGTTAATTGTTAAATTAGATGTCATCACTGATACACAGAGGATAATATTGCAGTTAGTTGTTAAATTTGATGTCATCACTAATACACAGGTGATAATATTCCAGTTAATTGTTAAATTAGAAGTCATCACTAATACACAGGGGATAATATTGCAGTGAGTTGTTAAATTAGATGTCATCACTAATACACAGGCGATAATATTCCAGTTAATTGTTAAATTAGATGTCATCACTAATACACAGGTGATAATATTCCAGTTAATTGTTAAATTAGATGTCATCACTTATACACAGGTGATAATTTTCCAGTTAATTGTTAAATTAGATGTCATCACTGATACACAGGGGATAATATTGCAGTTAGTTGTTAAATAAGATGTCATCACTAATACACAGGTGATAATATTCCAGTTAATTGTTAAATTAGAAGTCATCACTTATACACAGGGGATAATATTCCAGTTAATTGTTAAATTAGATTTCATCACTTATACACATGTGATAATATTCCAGTTAATTGTTAAATTAGAAGTCATCACTAATACACAGGGGATAATATTCCAGTTAATTGTTAAATTAGAAGTCATCACTAATACACAGGGGATAATACTCCAGTTAATTGTTAAATTAGATGTCATCACTAATACACAGGTGATAATATTCCAGTTAATTGTTAAATTAGAAGTCATCACTAATACACAGGGGATAATATTCCAGTTAATTGTTAAATTAGATGTCATCACTTATACACAGGTGATAATATTCCAGTTAATTGTTAAATTAGATGTCATCACTAAAACACAGGCGATAATATTCCAGTTAATTGTTAAATTAGATGTCATCACTTATACACAGGTGATAATATTCCAGTTAATTGTTAAATTAGATGTCATCACTAATACACAGGTGATAATATTCCAGTTAATTGTTAAATTAGATGTCATCACTAATACACAGGGGATAATATTGCAGTTAGTTGTTAAGTTAGATGTCATCACTAATACACAGGCGATAATATTCCAGTTAATTGTTAAATTAGATGTCATCACTAATACACAGATGACAATATTCCAGTTAATTGTTAAATTAGAAGTCATCACTAATACACAGGGGATAATATTCCAGTTAATTGTTAAATTAGATATCATCACTAATACACAGGGGATAATATTCCAGTTAATTGTTAAATTAGATATCATCACTAATAGACAGGTGATAATATTCCAGTTAATTGTTAAATTAGATGTCATCACTTATACACAGGTGATAATATTCCAGTTAATTGTTAAATTAGATGTCATCACTAATACACAGATGACAATATTCCAGTTAATTGTTAAATTAGAAGTCATCACTAATACGCAGGGGATAATATTCCAGTTAATTGTTAAATTAGATGTCATCACTTATACACAGGTGATAATATTCCAGTTAATTGTTAAATTAGATGTCATCACTAATACACAGGGGATAATACTCCAGTTAATTGTTAAATTAGATGTCATCACTTATACACAGGTGATAATATTCCAGTTAATTGTTCACTTAGATGTCATCACGAATACACAGGTGATAATATTCCAGTTAATTGTTAAATTAGATGTCATCACTGATACACAGAGGATAATATTGCAGTTAGTTGTTAAATTTGATGTCATCACTAATACACAGTTGATAATATTCCAGTTAATTGTTAAATTAGAAGTCATCACTAATACACAGGGGATAATATTGCAGTGAGTTGTTAAATTAGATGTCATCACTAATACACAGGCGATAATATTCCAGTTAATTGTTAAATTATATGTCATCACTAATACACAGGTGATAA
Source organism: Heterodontus francisci (assembly GCF_036365525.1). Lineage (NCBI taxonomy): Eukaryota > Metazoa > Chordata > Chondrichthyes > Heterodontiformes > Heterodontidae > Heterodontus > Heterodontus francisci. The sequence goes on along the minus strand of NW_027141946.1, from coordinate 638,322 downwards.
TATTCCAGTTAATTGTTAAATTAGATGTCATCACTTATACACAGGTGATAATTTTCCAGTTAATTGTTAAATTAGATGTCATCACTGATACACAGGGGATAATATTGCAGTTAGTTGTTAAATAAGATGTCATCACTAATACACAGGTGATAATATTCCAGTTAATTGTTAAATTAGAAGTCATCACTTATACACAGGGGATAATATTCCAGTTAATTGTTAAATTAGATGTCATCACTTATACACATGTGATAATATTCCAGTTAATTGTTAAATTAGAAGTCATCACTAATACACAGGGGATAATATTCCAGTTAATTGTTAAATTAGAAGTCATCACTAATACACAGGGGATAATACTCCAGTTAATTGTTAAATTAGATGTCATCACTAATACACAGGTGATAATATTCCAGTTAATTGTTAAATTAGAAGTCATCACTAATACACAGGGGATAATATTCCAGTTAATTGTTAAATTAGATGTCATCACTTATACACAGGTGATAATATTCCAGTTAATTGTTAAATTAGATGTCATCACTAAAACACAGGCGATAATATTCCAGTTAATTGTTAAATTAGATGTCATCACTTATACACAGGTGATAATATTCCAGTTAATTGTTAAATTAGATGTCATCACTAATACACAGGTGATAATATTCCAGTTAATTGTTAAATTAGATGTCATCACTAATACACAGGGGATAATATTGCAGTTAGTTGTTAAGTTAGATGTCATCACTAATACACAGGCGATAATATTCCAGTTAATTGTTAAATTAGATGTCATCACTAATACACAGATGACAATATTCCAGTTAATTGTTAAATTAGAAGTCATCACTAATACACAGGGGATAATATTCCAGTTAATTGTTAAATTAGATATCATCACTAATACACAGGGGATAATATTCCAGTTAATTGTTAAATTAGATATCATCACTAATACACAGGTGATAATATTCCAGTTAATTGTTAAATTAGATGTCATCACTTATACACAGGTGATAATATTCCAGTTAATTGTTAAATTAGATGTCATCACTAATACACAGATGACAATATTCCAGTTAATTGTTAAATTAGAAGTCATCACTAATACGCAGGGGATAATATTCCAGTTAATTGTTAAATTAGATGTCATCACTTATACACAGGTGATAATATTCCAGTTAATTGTTAAATTAGATGTCATCACTAATACACAGGGGATAATACTCCAGTTAATTGTTAAATTAGATGTCATCACTTATACACAGGTGATAATATTCCAGTTAATTGTTCAATTAGATGTCATCACGAATACACAGGGGATAATACTCCAGTTAATTGTTAAATTAGATGTCATCACTTCTGCACAGGTGATAATATTCCAGTTAATTGTTAAATTAGATGTCATCACTTATACACAGGTGATAATATTCCAGTTAATTGATAAATTAGTTGTCATCACTAATACACAGGGGATAATTTGCCAGTTAATTGTTAAATTAGATGTCATCACTTATACACAGATGATAATATTCCAGTTAATTGTTAAATTAGATGTCATCACTAATACACAGGGGATAATATGCCAGTTAATTGTTAAATTAGATGTCATCACTAATACACAGGGTATAATACTCCAGTTAATTGTTAAATTTGATGTCATCATATATACACAGGTGATAATATTCCAGTTAATTGTTAAATTAGATGTCATCACTTATACACAGGTGATAGTATTCCAGTTAATTGTTAAATTAGATGTCATCACTAATACACAGGGGATAATATTCCAGTTAATTGTTAAATTAGATGTCATCACTAATACACAGGGGCTAATACTCCATTTTATTGTTAAATTAGATGTCATCACTTGTACACAGGTGATAATATTCCAGTTAATTGTTAAATTAGATGTCATCACTATTACACAGGGGATAATATTCCAGTTAATTATTAAATTAGATATCATCACTTATACACAGGTGATAATATTCCAGTTAATTGTTAAATTTGCTGTCATCACTAATACACAGGTGATAATATTCCAGTTAATTGTTAAATTAGATGTCATCACTAATACACAGGGGATAATATTGCAGTTAGTTGTTAAATTAGATGTCATCACTAATACACAGGCGATAATATTCCAGTTAATTGTTAAATTAGATGTCATCACTAATACACAGGGGATAAGATTCCAGTTAATTGTTAAATTAGATGTCATCACTTATACACAGATGATAATATTCCAGTTAATTGTTAAATTAGATGTCATCACTAATACACAGGGGATAATATGCCAGTTAATTGTTAAATTAGATGTCATCACTAATACACAGGGTATAATACTCCAGTTAATTGTTAAATTTGATGTCATCATATATACACAGGTGATAATATTCCAGTTAATTGTTAAATTAGATGTCATCACTTATACACAGGTGATAGTATTCCAGTTAATTGTTAAATTAGATGTCATCACTAATACAGAGGGGATAATATTCCAGTTAATTGTTAAATTAGATGTCATCACTAATACACAGGGGCTAATACTCCAGTTTATTGTTAAATTAGATGTCATCACTTATACACAGGTGATAATATTCCAGTTAATTGTTAAATTAGAAGTCATCACTAATACACAGGGGATAATATTGCAGTTATTTGTTAAATTAGATGTCATCACTTATACACAGGTGATAATATTCCAGCTAATTGTTAAATTAGAAGTCATCACTAATACACAGGGGATAATATTCCAGTTAATTGTTAAATTAGATGTCATCACTAATACACAGGGGATAATATTCCAGTTAATTGTTAAATTAGATGTCATCACTAATACACAGGGGATAATATTCCTGTTAATTGTTAAATTAGATGTCATCACTTATGCACAGGGTATAATATTCCAGTTAATTGTTAAATTAGATGTCATCACTAATACTCAGGGGTTAATATTCCAGTTAATTGTTAAATTAGATGTCATCACGAATACACAGGTGATAATATTCCAGTTAATTGTTAAATTAGATGACATCACTAATACACAGGTGATAATATTTCAATGAATTGTTAAATTAGATGTCATCACTAATACACAGGGGATAATATTCCAGTTAATTGTTAAATTAGATGTCATCACTTATACACAGGTGATAATATTCCAGTTAATTGTTAAATTAGATGTCATCACTAATACACAGGGGATAATATTGCAGTTAGTTGTTAAATGAGATGGCATCACTAATACTCAGGGGTTAATATTCCAGTTAATTGTTAAATTAGATGTCATCACTAATACACAGGGGATAATATTCCAGTTAATTAGTAAATTAGATATCATCACTTATACACAGGTGATAATATTCCAGTTAATTGTTAAATTAGATGTCATCACTAATACACAGGGGATAATATTGCAGTTAGTTGTTAAATGAGATGTCATCACTAATACACAGGCGATAATATTCCAGTTAATTGTTAAATTAGATGTCATCATTAATACACAGGGAATAATATTCCAGTTAATTGTTAAATTAGATGTCATCACTTATACACAGGTGATAATATTTCAGTGAATTGTTAAATTAGATGTCATCACTAATACTCAGGGGTTAATATTCCAGTTAATTGTTAAATTAGTTGTCATCACTAATACACAGGTGATAATATTCCAGTTAATTGTTAAATTCGATGTCATCACTAATACACAGGTGATAATACTCCAGTTAATTGTTAAATTAGATGTCATCACTAATACACAGGTGATAATATTCCAGTTAATTGTTAAATTAGATGTCATCACTTATACACAGGTGATAATATTCCAGTTAGTTGTTAAATTAGATGTCATCACTAATACACAGGGTATAATATTGCAGTTAGTTGTTAAATTAGATGTCATCACTAATACACAGGTGATAATATTCCAGTTAATTGTTAAATTAGATGTCATCACTTATACACAGGTGATAATATTCCAGTTAATTGTTAAATTAGAAGTCATCACTAATACACAGGGGATAATATTCCAGTTAATTGTTAAATTAGAAGTCATCACTAATACACAGGGGATAATATTCCAGTTAATTGTTAAATTAGATGTCATCATTAATACACAGGTGATAATATTCCAGTTAATTGTTAAATTAGATGTCATCACTAATACACAGGGGATAATATTGCAGTTAGTTGTTAAATTAGATGTCATCACTAATACACAGGCGATAATATTCCAGTTAATTGTTAAATTAGATGTCATCACGAATACACAGGGGATAATATTCCAGTTAATTGTTAAATTAGATGTCATCACTTATACACAGGTGATAATATTCCAGTTAATTGTTGAATTAGAAGTCATCACTAATACACAGGGGATAATATTCCAGTTAATTGTTAAATTAGATGTCATCACTGAGACACAGGTGATAATATTCCAGTTAATTGTTAAATTAGATGTCATCACTAATACACAGATGACAATATTCCAGTTAATTGTTAAATTAGAAGTCATCACTAATACGCAGGGGATAATATTCCAGTTAATTGTTAAATTAGATGTCATCACTTATACACAGGTGATAATATTCCAGTTAATTGTTAAATTAGATGTCATCACTAATACACAGGGGATAATACTCCAGTTAATTGTTAAAATAGATGTCATCACTTCTACACAGGTGATAATATTCCAGTTAATTGTTAAATTAGATGTCATCACTTATACACAGGGGATAATTTTCCAGTTAATTGTTAAATTAGATGTCATCACTTATACAAAGATGATAATATTCCAGTTAATTGTTAAATTAGATGTCATCATTAATACAAAGGGGATAATATGCCAGTTAATTGTTAAATTTGATGTCATCACTAATACACAGGGTATAATACTCCAGTTAATTGTTAAATTAGATGTCATCATATATACACAGGTGATAATATTCCAGTTAATTGTTAAATTAGATGTCATCACTTATACACAGGTGATAGTATTCCAGTTAATTGTTAAATTAGATGTCATCACTAATACACAGGGGATAATATTCCAGTTAATTGTTAAATTAGATGTCATCACGAATACACAGGGGCTAATACTCCAGTTAATTGTTAAATTAGATGTCATCACTTATACACAGGTGATAATATTCCAGTTAATTGTTAAATTAGCTGTCATCACTAATACACAGGTGATAATATTCCAGTTAATTGTTAAATTAGATGTCATCACTAATACACAGGGGATAATATTGCAGTTAGTTGTTAAATTAGATGTCATCGCTAACACACAGGCGATAATTCTCCAGTTAATTGTTAAATTAGATGTCATCACTAATACACAGGGGATAATATTCCAGTTAATTGTTAAATTAGATGTCATCACTTATACACATGTGATAATATTCCAGCTAATTGTTAAATTAGATGTCATCACTAATACACAGGGGATAATATTCCAGTTAATTGTTAAATTAGATGTCATCACTAATACACAGGGGATAATATTCCTGTTAATTGTTAAATTAGATTTCATCACTAATACACAGGTGATAATATTCCAGTTAATTGTTAAATTAGATGTCATCACTTATGCACAGGGGACAATATTCCAGTTAATTGGTAAATTAGATGTCATCACTAATACTCAGGGGTTAATATTCCAGTTAATTGTTAAATTAGATGTCATCACTAATACACAGGGGATAATATTCCTGTTAATTGTTAAATTAGATTTCATCACTAATACACAGGTGATAATATTCCAGTTAATTGTTAAATTAGATGTCATCACTTATGCACAGGGGACAATATTCCAGTTAATTGGTAAATTAGATGTCATCACTAATACACAGGTGATAATATTCCAGTTAATTGTTAAATTAGATGTCATCACTAATACACAGGTGATAATATTTCAATGAATTGTTAAATTAGATGTCATCACTAATACTCAGGGGTTAATATTCCAGTTAATTGTTAAATTAGATGTCATCACTGATACACAGGGGATAATATTCCAGTTAATTGTTAAATTAGATGTCATCACTTATACACAGGAGATAATATTCCAGTTAATTGTTAAATTAGATGTCATCACTAATACACAGGGGATAATATTCATGTTAATTAGTAAATTATATATCATCACTTATACACAGGTGATAATATTCCAGTTAATTGTTAAATTAGATGTCATCACTAATACACAGGGGATAATACTGCAGTTAGTTGTTAAATTAGATGTCATCACTAATACACAGGCGATAATATTCCAGTTAGTTGTTAAATTAGATGTCATCATTAATACACAGGGAATAATATTCCAGTTAATTGTTAAATTAGATGTCATCACTTATACACAGGTGATAATATTTCAGTGAATTGTTAAATTAGATGTCATCACTAATACTCAGGGGTTAATATTCCAGTTAATTGTTAAATTAGATGTCATCACTGATACACAGGGGATAATATTCCAGTTAATTGTTAAATTAGATGTCATCACTAATACACAGGCGATAATATTCCAGTTAATTGTTAAATTAGATGTCATCACTAATACACAGATGACAATATTCCAGTTAATTGTTAAATTAGAAGTCATCAATAATACACAGGGGATAATATTCCAGTTAATTGTTAAATTAGATGTCATCACTTATACACAGGTGATAATATTCCAGTTAATTGTTAAATTAGATGTCATCACTAATACACAGGTGATAATATTCCGGTTAATTGTTAAATTAGAAGTCATCACTAATACACAGGGGATAATATTCCAGTTAATTGTTAAATTAGATGTCATCACTTATACACTGGTGATAATATTCCAGTTAATTGTTAAATTAGATGTCATCACTAATACACAGGGTATAATATTGCAGTTAGTTGTTAAATTAGATGTCATCACTAATACACAGGTGATAATATTCCAGTTAATTGTTAAATTAGATGTCATCACTTATACACAGGTGATAATATTCCAGTTAATTGTTAAATTAGAAGTCATCACTAATACACAGGGGATAATATTCCAGTTAATTGTTAAATTAGAAGTCATCACTAATACACAGGGGATAATATTCCAGTTAATTGTTAAATTAGATGTCATCATTAATACACAGGTGATAATATTGCAGTTAGTTGTTAAATTAGATGTCATCACTAATACACAGGCGATAATATTCCAGTTAATTGTTAAATTAGATGTCATCACGAATACACAGGGGATAATATTCCAGTTAATTGTTAAATTAGATGTCATCACTTATACACAGGTGATAATATTCCAGTTAATTGTTAAATTAGATGTCATCACTAATACACAGGGGATAAAATTGCAGTTAATTGTTAAATTAGATGTCATCACTAATGCACAGGCGATAATATTCCAGTTAATTGTTAAATTAGATGTCATCACTAATACACAGATGACAATATTCCAGTTAATTGTTGAATTAGAAGTCATCACTAATACACAGGGGATAATATTCCAGTTAATTGTTAAATTAGATGTCATCACTGAGACACAGGTGATAATATTCCAGTTAATTGTTAAATTAGATGTCATCACTAATACACAGATGACAATATTCCAGTTAATTGTTAAATTAGAAGTCATCACTAATACGCAGGGGATAATATTCCAGTTAATTGTTAAATTAGATGTCATCACTTATACACAGGTGATAATATTCCAGTTAATTGTTAAATTAGATGTCATCACTAATACACAGGGGATAATACTCCAGTTAATTGTTAAAATAGATGTCATCACTTCTACACAGGTGATAATATTGCAGTTAATTGTTAAATTAGATGTCATCACTTATACACAGGGGATAATTTTCCAGTTAATTGTTAAATTAGATGTCATCACTTATACACAGATGATAATATTCCAGTTAATTGTTAAATTAGATGTCATCATTAATACAAAGGGGATAATATGCCAGTTAATTGTTAAATTTGATGTCATCACTAATACACAGGGTATAATACTCCAGTTAATTGTTAAATTAGATGTCATCATATATACACAGGTGATAATATTCCAGTTAATTGTTAAATTAGATGTCATCACTTATACACAGGTGATAGTATTCCAGTTAATTGTTAAATTAGATGTCATCACTAATACACAGGGGATAATATTCCAGTTAATTGTTAAATTAGATGTCATCACGAATACACAGGGGCTAATACTCCAGTTAATTGTTAAATTAGATGTCATCACTTATACACAGGTGATAATATTCCAGTTAATTGTTAAATTAGATGTCATCACTAATACACAGGGGATAATATTCCAGTTAATTATTAAATTAGATATCATCACTTATACACAGGTGATAATATTCCAGTTAATTGTTAAATTAGCTGTCATCACTAATACACAGGTGATAATATTCCAGTTAATTGTTAAATTGGATGTCATCACTAATACACAGGGATAATATTGCAGTTAGTTGTTAAATTAGATGTCATCGCTAACACACAGGCGATAATTCTCCAGTTAATTGTTAAATTAAATGTCATCACTAATACACAGGGGATAATATTCCAGTTAATTGTTAAATTAGATGTCATCACTTATACACATGTGATAATATTCCAGCTAATTGTTAAATTAGATGTCATCACTAATACACAGGGGATAATATTCCAGTTAATTGTTAAATTAGATGTCATCACTAATACACAGGGGATAATATTCCTGTTAATTGTTAAATTAGATTTCATCACTAATACACAGGTGATAATATTCCAGTTAATTGTTAAATTAGATGTCATCACTTATGCACAGGGGACAATATTCCAGTTAATTGGTAAATTAGATGTCATCACTAATACACAGGGGATAATATTCCTGTTAATTGTTAAATTAGATTTCATCACTAATACACAGGTGATAATATTCCAGTTAATTGTTAAATTAGATGTCATCACTTATGCACAGGGGACAATATTCCAGTTAATTGGTAAATTAGATGTCATCACTAATACACAGGTGTTAATATTCCAGTTAATTGTTAAGTTAGATGTCATCACTAATACACAGGTGATAATATTTCAATGAATTGTTAAATTAGATGTCATCACTAATACTCAGGGGTTAATATTCCAGTTAATTGTTAAATTAGATGTCATCACTGATACACAGGGGATAATATTCCAGTTAATTGTTAAATTAGATGTCATCACTTATACACAGGAGATAATATTCCTGTTAATTGTTAAATTAGATGTCATCACTAATACACAGGTGATAATATTCCAGTTAATTGTTAAATTAGATGTCATCACTAATACACAGGGGATAATATTGCAGTTAGTTGTTAAATGAGATGTCATCACTAATACACAGGCGATAATATTCCAGTTAGTTGTTAAATTAGATGTCATCATTAATACACAGGGAATAATATTCCAGTTAATTGTTAAATTAGATGTCATCACTTATACACAGGTGATAATATGTCAGTGAATTGTTAAATTAGATGTCATCACTAATACTCAGGGGTTAATATTCCAGTTAATTGTTAAATTAGATGTCATCACTGATACACAGGGGATAATATTCCAGTTAATTGTTAAATTAGATGTCATCACTAATACACAGGTAATAATATTTCAATGAATTGTTAAATTAGATGTCATCATTAATACACAGGGAATAATATTCCAGTTAATTGTTAAATTAGATGTCATCACTTATACACAGTTGATAATATTTCAGTGAATTGTTAAATTAGATGTCATCACTAATACTCATGGGTTAATATTCCAGTTAATTTTTAAATTAGATGTCATCACTAATACACAGGGGATAAAATTCCAGTTAATTGTTAAATTAGATGTCATCACTAATACACAGGGGATAATATTCCAGTTAATTGTTAAATTAGATGTCATCACTTATACACAGGTGATAATCTTCCAGTTACTTGATAAATTAGATGTCATCACTAATACACAGGGAATAATATTCCAGTTAATTGTTAAATTAGATGTCATCACTAAAACACAGGGTATAATATTCCAGTTAATTGCTAAATTAGATGTCATCACGAATACACAGGGGATAATATTCCAGTTAATTGTTAAATTAGATGTCAAAACTTATACACAGGGGATAATATTCCAGTTAATTGTTAAATTAGATGTCATCAGTAATACGCAGGTCATAATATTCCAGTTAATTGTTAAATTAGAAGTCATCACTAATACACAGGTGATAATATTTCAGTGAATTGTTAAATTAGATGTCATCACGAATACACAGGTGATAATATTCCAGTTAATTGTTAAATTAGATGTCATCACTAATACATAGGTGATAATATTCCAGTTAATTAGTAAATTATATATCATCACTTATACACACGTGATAATATTCCAGTTAATTGTTAAATTAGATGTCATCACTAATACACAGGGGATAATATTGCAGTTAGTTGTTAATTGAGATGTCATCACTAATACACAGGCGATAATATTCCAGTTAGTTGTTAAATTAGATGTCATCATTAATACACAGGGAATAATATTCCTGTGAATTGTTAAATTAGATTTCATCACTTATACACAGGTGATAATATTTCAGTGAATTGTTAAATTAGATGTCATCACTAATACTCAGGGGTTAATATTCCAGTTAATTGTTAAATTAGATGTCATCACTAATACACAGGGGATAAAATTCCAGTTAATTGTTAAATTAGATGTCATCACTAATACACAGGGGATAAAATTCCAGTTAATTGTTAAATTAGATGTCATCACTTATACACAGGTGATAATCTTCCAGTTACTTGATAGATTAGATGTCATCACTAATACTCAGGGAATAATATGCCAGTAAATTGTTAAATTAGATGTCATCACTAAAACACAGGGTATAATATTCCAGTTAATTGCTAAATTAGATGTCATCACGAATACACAGGGGATAATATTCCAGTTAATTGTTAAATTAGATGTCATCACTTATACACAGGGGATAATATTCCAGTTAATTGTTAAATTAGATGTCATCAGTAATACGCAGGTCATAATATTCCAGTTAATTGTTAAATTAGAAGTCATCACTAATACACAGGTGATAATATTTCAGTGAATTGTTAAATTATATGTCATCACGAATACACAGGTGATAATATTCCAGTTAATTGTTAAATTAGATGTCATCACTAATACATAGGTGATAATATTCCAGTTAATTAGTAAATTATATATCATCACTTATACACAGGTGATAATATTCCAGTTAATTGTTAAATTAGATGTCATCACTAATACACAGGGGATAATATTGCAGTTAGTTGTTAAATGAGATGTCATCACTAATACACAGGTGATAATATTTCAGTGAATTGTTAAATTAGATGTCATCACTAATACTCAGGGGTTAATATTCCAGTTAATTGTTAAATTAGATGTCATCACTGATACACAGGGGATAATATTCCAGTTAATTGTTAAATTAGATGTCATCACTAATACACAGGTAATAATATTTCAATGAATTGTTAAATTAGATGTCATGATTAATACACAGGGAATAATATTCCAGTTAATTGTTAAATTAGATGTCATCACTTATACACAGGTGACAATATTTCAGTGAATTGTTAAATTAGATGTCACCACTAATACTCAGGGGTTAATATTCCAGTTAATTGTTAAATTAGATGTCATCACTGATACATAGGGGATAATATTCCAGTTAATTGTTAAATTAGATGTCATCACTAATACACAGGTAATAATATTTCCATGAATTGTTAAATTAGATGTCATCATTAATACAAAGGGAATAATATTCCAGTTAATTGTTAAATTAGATGTCATCACTTATACACAGGTGATAATATTTCAGTGAATTGTTAAATTAGATGTCATCACTAATACTCAGGGGTTAATATTCCAGTTAATTGTTAAATTAGATGTCATCACTAATACACAGGGGATAAAATTCCAGTTAATTGTTAAATTAGATGTCATCACTAATACACAGGGCATAATATTCCAGTTAATTGTTAAATTAGATGTCATCACTTATACACAGGTGATAATCTTCCAATTACTTGATAAATTAGATGTCATCACTAATACACAGGGGATAATATTCCAGTTAATTGTTAAATTAGATGTCATCACTAATACACAGGGGATAATATTCCAGTTAATTGTTAAATTAGATGTCATCACTTATACACAGGGGATAATATTCCAGTTAATTGTTAAATTAGATGTCATCAGTAATACGCAGGTCATAATATTCCAGTTAATTGTTAAATTAGATGTCATCACTAATACTCAGGGGTTAAGATTCCAGTTAATTGTTAAATTAGATGTCATCACTAATACTCAGGGGATAAAATTCCAGTTAATTGTTAAATTAGATGTCATCACTAATACACAGGGGATAATATTCCAGTTAATTGTTAAATTAGATGTCATCACTTATACACAGGTGATAATCTTCCAGTTACTTGATAAATTAGATGTCATCACTAATACACAGGGAATAATATTCCAGTTAATTGTTAAATTAGATGTCATCACTAAAACACAGGGTATAATATTCCAGTTAATTGCTAAATTAGATGTCATCACGAATACACAGGGGATAATATTCCAGTTAATTGTTAAATTAGATGTCATCACTTATACACAGGGGATAATATTCCAGTTAATTGTTAAATTAGAAGTCATCACTAATACACAGGTGATAATATTTCAGTGAATTGTTAAATTAGATGTCATCACGAATGCACAGGTGATAATATTCCTGTTATTTGTTAAATTAGATGTCATCACTAATACATAGGTGATAATATTTCACTGAATTGTTATATTCGATGTCATCACTAATACACAGGGGATAATATTCCAGTTAATTGTTAAATTAGATGTCATCACTAATACACAGGGGATAAAATTCCAGTTAATTGTTAAATTAGATGTCATCACTAATACACAGGGGATAATATTCCAGTTAATTGTTAAATTAGATTTCATCACTTATACACAGGGGATAATCTTCCAGTTAATTGTTAAATTAGATGTTATCACTAATACACAGGGGATAATATTCTAGTTAATTGTTAAATTCGATGTCATCACTAATACACAGGGGATAATACTCCAGTTAATTGTTAAATTAGATGTCATCACTTATACACAGATGATAATATTCCAGTTAATTGTTAAATTAGATGTCATCACTAATACACAGGGGATAATATGCCAGTTAATTGTTAAATTAGATGTCATCACTAATACACAGGGTATAATACTCCAGTTAATAGTTAAATTAGATGTCATCATTTATACACAGGTGATAATATTCCAGTTAATTGTTAAATTAGATGTCATCACTTATACACAGGTGATAATATTCCAGTTAATTGTTAAATTAGATGTCATCACTAATACACAGGGGATAATATTCCAGTTAATTGCTAAATTAGATGTCATCACTAATACACAGGGGCTAATGCTCCAATTAATTGTTAAATTAGATGTCATCACGTATACACAGGTGATAATATTCCAGTTAATTGTTAAATTAGATGTCATCACTAATACACAGGGGATAATATTCCAGTTAATTATTAAATTAGATGTCATCACTAATACTCAGGGGTTAATATTCCAGTTAATTGTTAAATTAGATGTCATCACGAATACACAGGTGATAATATTCCAGTTAATTGTTAAATTAGATGTCATCACTAATACACAGGTGATAATATTTCAATGAATTGTTAAATTAGATGTCATCACTAATACTCAAAGGTTAATATTCCAGTTAATTGTTAAATTAGATGTCATCACTGATACACAGGGGATAATATTCCAGTTAATTGTTAAATTAGATGTCATCACTTATACACAGGTGATAATATTCCAGTTAATTGTTAAATTAGATGTCATCACTAATACACAAGGGATAATATTCCAGTTAATTAGTAAATTAGATATCATCACTTATACACAGGTGATAATATTCCAGTTAATTGTCAAATTAGATGTCATCACTAATACACAGGTGATAATATTGCAGTTAATTGTTAAATTAGATGTCATCACTTATACACAGGTGATAATATTCCAGTTAATTGTTAAATTAGAAGTCATCACTAATACACAGGGGATAATATTCCAGTTAATTGTTAGATTAGAAGTCATCACTAATACACAGGGGATAATATTCCAGTTAATTGTTAAATTAGATGTCATCATTAATACACAGGTGATAATATTCCAGTTAATTGTTAAATTAGATGTCATCACTAATACACAGGGGATAATATTGCAGTTAGTTGTTAAATTAGATGTCATCACTAATACAAGGGCGATAATATTCCAGTTAATTGTTAAATTAGATGTCATCACGAATACACAGGGGATAATATTCCAGTTAATTGTTAAATTAGATGTCATCACTTATACACAGGTGATAATATTCCAGTTAATTGTTAAATTAGATGTCATCACTGATACACAGGGGATAAAATTGCAGTTAGTTGTTAAATTAGATGTCATCACTAATGCACAGGCGATAATATTCCAGTTAATTGTTAAATTAGATGTCATCACTAATACACAGATGACAATATTCCAGTTAATTGTTGAATTAGAAGTCATCACTAATACACAGGGGATAATATTCCAGTTAATTGTTAAATTAGATGTCATCACTGAGACACAGGTGATAATATTCCAGTTAATTTTTAAATTAGATGTCATCACTAATACACAGATGACAATATTCCAGTTAATTGTTAAATTAGAAGTCATCACTAATACGCAGGGGATAATATTCCAGTTAATTGTTAAATTAGATGTCATCACTTATACACAGGTGATAATATTCCAGTTAATTGTTAAATTAGATGTCATCGCTAACACACAGGCGATAATTCTCCAGTTAATTGTTAAATTAGATGTCATCACTAATACACAGGGGATAATATTCCAGTTAATTGTTAAATTAGATGTCATCACTTATACACATGTGATAATATTCCAGCTAATTGTTAAATTAGATGTCATCACTAATACACAGGGGATAATATTCCAGTTAATTGTTAAATTAGATGTCATCACTGATACACAGGGGATAATATTCCTGTTAATTGTTAAATTAGATTTCATCACTAATACACAGGTGATAATATTCCAGTTAATTGTTAAATTAGATGTCATCACTTATGCACAGGGGACAATATTCCAGTTAATTGGTAAATTAGATGTCATCACTAATACTCAGGGGTTAATATTCCAGTTAATTGTTAAATTAGATGTCATCACGAAGACACAGGTGATAATATTCCAGTTAATTGTTAAATTAGATGTCATCACTAATACACAGGTGATAATATTTCAATGAATTGTTAAATTAGATGTCATCACTAATACTCAGGGGTTAATATTCCAGTTAATTGTTAAATTAGATGTCATCACTGATACACAGGGGATAATATTCCAGTTAATTGTTAAATTAGATGTCATCACTTATACACAGGAGATAATATTCCAGTTAATTGTTAAATTAGATGTCATCACTAATACACAGGGGATAATATTCCAGTTAATTAGTAAATTATATATCATCACTTATACACAGGTGATAATATTCCAGTTAATTGTTAAATTAGATGTCATCACTAATACACAGGGTATAATATTGCAGTTAGTTGTTAAATGAGATGTCATCACTAATACACAGGCGATAATATTCCAGTTAGTTGTTAAATTAGATGTCATCATTAATACACAGGGAATAATATTCCAGTTAATTGTTAAATTAGATGTCATCACTTATACACAGGTGATAATATTTCAGTGAATTGTTAAATTAGATTTCATCACTAATACTCAGGGGTTAATATTCCAGTTAATTGTTAAATTAGATGTCATCACTGATACACAGGGGATAATATTTCAATGAATTGTTAAATTAGATGTCATCATTAATACACAGGGAATAATATTCCAGTTAATTGTTAAATTAGATGTCATCACTTATACACAGGTGATAATATTTCAGTGAATTGTTAAATTAGATGTCATCACTAATACTCAGGGGTTAATATTCCAGATAATTGTTAAATTAGATGTCATCACTAATACACAGGGGATAAAATTTCAGTTAATTGTTAAATTAGATGTCATCACTAATACACAGGGGATAATATTCCAGTTAATTGTTAAATTAGATGTCATCACTTATACACAGGTGATAATCTTCCAATTACTTGATAAATTAGATGTCATCACTAATACACAGGGAATAATATTCCAGTTAATTGTTAAATTAGATGTCATCACTAATACACAGGGGATAATATTCCAGTAAATTGTTAAATTAGATGTCATCACTAATACACAGGGGATAATATTCCAGTTAATTGTTAAATTAGATGTCATCACTTATACACAGGGGATAATATTCCAGTCAATTGTTAAATTAGATGTCATCAGTAATACGCAGGTCATAATATTCCAGTTAATTGTTAAATTAGAAGTCATCACTAATACACAGGTGATAATATTTCAGTGAATTGTTAAATTAGATGTCATCACGAATACACAGGTGATAATATTCCAGTTAATTGTTAAATTAGATGTCATCACTAATACACAGGTGATATTATTCCAGTTAATTGTTAAATTAGATGTCATCACTGATACACAGGGGATAATATTCCAGTTAATTGTTAAATTAGATGTCATCACTAATACACAGGTAATAATATTTCAATGAATTGTTAAATTAGATGTCATCATTAATACACAGGGAATAATATTCCAGTTAATTGTTAAATTAGATGTCATCACTTATACACAGGTGATAATATTTCAGTGAATTGTTAAATTAGATGTCATCACTAATACTCAGGGGTTAATATTCCAGTTAATTGTTAAATTAGATGTCATCACTGATACACAGGGGATAATATTCCAGTTAATTGTTAAATTAGATGTCATCACTAATACACAGGTAATAATATTTCAATGAATTGTTAAATTAGATGTCATCATTAATACACAGGGAATAATATTCCAGTTAATTGTTAAATTAGATGTCATCACTTATACACAGGTGATAATATTTCAGTGAATTGTTAAATTAGATGTCATCACTAATACTCAGGGGTTAATATTCCAGTTAATTGTTAAATTAGATGTCATCACTAATACACAGGGGATAAAATTCCAGTTAATTGTTAAATTAGATGTCATCAATAATACACAGGGGATAATATTCCAGTTAATTGTTAAATTAGATGTCATCACTTAAACACAGGTGATAATCTTCCAGTTACTTGATAAATTAGATGTCATCACTAATACACAGGGAATAATATTCCAGTTAATTGTTAAATTAGATGTCATCACTAAAACACAGGGTATAATATTCCAGTTAATTGCTAAATTAGATGTCATCACGAATACACAGGGGATAATATTCCAGTTAATTGTTAAATTAGATGTCATCACTTATACACAGGGGATAATATTCCAGTTAATTGTTAAATTAGATGTCATCAGTAATACGCAGGTCATAATATTCCAGTTAATTGTTAAATTAGAAGTCATCACTAATACACAGGTGGTAATATTCCAGTTAATTGTTAAATTAGATGTCATCACTAATACATAGGTGATAATATTCCAGTTAATTAGTAAATTATATATCATCACTTATACACACGTGATAATATTCCAGTTAATTGTTAAATTAGATGTCATCACTAATACACAGGGGATAATATTGCAGTTAGTTGTTAAATGAGATGTCATCACTAATACACAGGCGATAATATTCCAGTTAGTTGTTAAATTAGATGTCATCATTAATACACAGGGAATAATATTCCAGTTAATTGTTAAATTAGATTTCATCACTTATACACAGGTGATAATATTTCAGTGAATTGTTAAATTAGATGTCATCACTAATACTCAGGGGTTAATATTCCAGTTAATTGTTAAATTAGATGTCATCACTAATACACAGGGGATAAAATTCCAGTTAATTGTTAAATTAGATGTCATCACTAATACACAGGGGATAATATTCCAGTTAATTGTTAAATTAGATGTCATCACTTATACACAGGTGATAATCTTCCAGTTACTTGATAAATTAGATGTCATCACTAATACACAGGGAATAATATGCCAGTTAATTGTTAAATTAGATGTCATCACTAAAACACAGGGTATAATATTCCAGTTAATTGCTAAATTAGATGTCATCACGAATACACAGGGGATAATATTCCAGTTAATTGTTAAATTAGATGTCATCACTTATACACAGGGGATAATATTCCAGTTAATTGTTAAATTAGATGTCATCAGTAATACGCAGGTCATAATATTCCAGTTAATTGTTAAATTAGAAGTCATCACTAATACACAGGTGATAATATTTCAGTGAATTGTTAAATTAGATGTCATCACGAATACACAGGTGATAATATTCCAGTTAATTGTTAAATTAGATGTCATCACTAATACATAGGTGATAATATTCCAGTTAATTAGTAAATTATATATCATCACTTATACACAGGTGATAATATTCCAGTTAATTGTTAAATTAGATGTCATCACTAATACACAGGGGATAATATTGCAGTTAGTTGTTAAATGAGATGTCATCACTAATACACAGGCGATAATATTCCAGTTAGTTGTTAAATTAGGTGTCATCATTAATACACAGGGAATAATATTCCAGTTAATTGTTAAATTAGATGTCATCACTTATACACAGGTGATAATATTTCAGTGAATTGTTAAATTAGATGTCATCACTTATACACAGGTGATAATATTCCAGTTAATTGTTAAATTAGATGTCATCACTAATACACAGGGTATAATATTGCAGTTAGTTGTTAAATGAGATGTCATCACTAATACACAGGCGATAATATTCCAGTTAGTTGTTAAATTAGATGTCATCATTAATACACAGGGAATAATATTCCAGTTAATTGTTAAATTAGATGTCATCACTAATACACAGGTGATAATATTTCAATGAATTGTTAAATTAGATGTCATCACTAATACTCAGGGGTTAATATTCCAGTTAATTGTTAAATTAGATGTCATCACTGATACACAGGGGATAATATTCCAGTTAATTGTTAAATTAGATGTCATCACTTATACACAGGAGATAATATTCCAGTTAATTGTTAAATTAGATGTCATCACTAATACACAGGGGATAATATTCCAGTTAATTAGTAAATTATATATCATCACTTATACACAGGTGATAATATTCCAGTTAATTGTTAAATTAGATGTCATCACTAATACACAGGGTATAATATTGCAGTTAGTTGTTAAATGAGATGTCATCACTAATACACAGGCGATAATATTCCAGTTAGTTGTTAAATTAGATGTCATCATTAATACACAGGGAATAATATTCCAGTTAATTGTTAAATTAGATGTCATCACTTATACACAGGTGATAATATTTCAGTGAATTGTTAAATTAGATGTCATCACTAATACTCAGGGGTTAATATTCCAGTTAATTGTTAAATTAGATGTCATCACTGATACACAGGGGATAATATTTCAATGAATTGTTAAATTAGATGTCATCATTAATACACAGGGAATAATATTCCAGTTAATTGTTAAATTAGATGTCATCACTTATACACAGGTGATAATATTTCAGTGAATTGTTAAATTAGATGTCATCACTAATACTCAGGGGTTAATATTCCAGTTAATTGTTAAATTAGATGTCATCACTAATACACAGGGGATAAAATTTCAGTTAATTGTTAAATTAGATGTCATCACTAATACACAGGGGATAATATTCCAGTTAATTGTTAAATTAGATGTCATCACTTATACACAGGTGATAATCTTCCAATTACTTGATAAATTAGATGTCATCACTAATACACAGGGAATAATATTCCAGTTAATTGTTAAATTAGATGTCATCACTAATACACAGGGGATAATATTCCAGTTAATTGTTAAATTAGATGTCATCACTAATACACAGGGGATAATATTCCAGTTAATTGTTAAATTAGATGTCATCACTTATACACAGGGGATAATATTCCAGTCAATTGTTAAGTTAGATGTCATCAGTAATACGCAGGTCATAATATTCCAGTTAATTGTTAAATTAGAAGTCATCACTAATACACAGGTGATAATATTTCAGTGAATTGTTAAATTAGATGTCATCACGAAT
Source organism: Heterodontus francisci (assembly GCF_036365525.1). NCBI lineage: Eukaryota > Metazoa > Chordata > Chondrichthyes > Heterodontiformes > Heterodontidae > Heterodontus > Heterodontus francisci. The sequence continues at coordinate 618,038 of NW_027141946.1, read as the reverse complement.
ACACAGGTGATAATATTCCAGTTAATTGTTAAATTAGATGTCATCACTAATACACAGGTGATAATATTCCAGTTAATTGTTAAATTAGATGTCATCACTGATACACAGGGGATAATATTCCAGTTAATTGTTAAATTAGATGTCATCACTAATACACAGGTAATAATATTTCAATGAATTGTTAAATTAGATGTCATCATTAATACACAGGGAATAATATTCCAGTTAATTGTTAAATTAGATGTCATCACTTATACACAGGTGATAATATTTCAGTGAATTGTTAAATTAGATGTCATCACTAATACTCAGGGGTTAATATTCCAGTTAATTGTTAAATTAGATGTCATCACTGATACACAGGGGATAATATTCCAGTTAATTGTTAAATTAGATGTCATCACTAATACACAGGTAATAATATTTCAATGAATTGTTAAATTAGATGTCATCATTAATACACAGGGAATAATATTCCAGTTAATTGTTAAATTAGATGTCATCACTTATACACAGGTGATAATATTTCAGTGAATTGTTAAATTAGATGTCATCACTAATACTCAGGGGTTAATATTCCAGTTAATTGTTAAATTAGATGTCATCACTAATACACAGGGGATAAAATTCCAGTTAATTGTTAAATTAGATGTCATCAATAATACACAGGGGATAATATTCCAGTTAATTGTTAAATTAGATGTCATCACTTAAACACAGGTGATAATCTTCCAGTTACTTGATAAATTAGATGTCATCACTAATACACAGGGAATAATATTCCAGTTAATTGTTAAATTAGATGTCATCACTAAAACACAGGGTATAATATTCCAGTTAATTGCTAAATTAGATGTCATCACGAATACACAGGGGATAATATTCCAGTTAATTGTTAAATTAGATGTCATCACTTATACACAGGGGATAATATTCCAGTTAATTGTTAAATTAGATGTCATCAGTAATACGCAGGTCATAATATTCCAGTTAATTGTTAAATTAGAAGTCATCACTAATACACAGGTGATAATATTTCAGTGAATTGTTAAATTAGATGTCATCACGAATACACAGGTGATAATATTCCAGTTAATTGTTAAATTAGATGTCATCACTAATACACAGGGGATAATATTGCAGTTAGTTGTTAAATGAGATGTCATCACTAATACACAGGCGATAATATTCCAGTTAGTTGTTAAATTAGATGTCATCATTAATACACAGGGAATAATATTCCAGTTAATTGTTAAATTAGATTTCATCACTTATACACAGGTGATAATATTTCAGTGAATTGTTAAATTAGATGTCATCACTAATACTCAGGGGTTAATATTCCAGTTAATTGTTAAATTAGATGTCATCACTAATACACAGGGGATAAAATTCCAGTTAATTGTTAAATTAGATGTCATCACTAATACACAGGGGATAATATTCCAGTTAATTGTTAAATTAGATGTCATCACTTATACACAGGTGATAATCTTCCAGTTACTTGATAAATTAGATGTCATCACTAATACACAGGGAATAATATGCCAGTTAATTGTTAAATTAGATGTCATCACTAAAACACAGGGTATAATATTCCAGTTAATTGCTAAATTAGATGTCATCACGAATACACAGGGGATAATATTCCAGTTAATTGTTAAATTAGATGTCATCACTTATACACAGGGGATAATATTCCAGTTAATTGTTAAATTAGATGTCATCAGTAATACGCAGGTCATAATATTCCAGTTAATTGTTAAATTAGAAGTCATCACTAATACACAGGTGATAATATTTCAGTGAATTGTTAAATTAGATGTCATCACGAATACACAGGTGATAATATTCCAGTTAATTGTTAAATTAGATGTCATCACTAATACATAGGTGATAATATTCCAGTTAATTAGTAAATTATATATCATCACTTATACACAGGTGATAATATTCCAGTTAATTGTTAAATTAGATGTCATCACTAATACACAGGGGATAATATTGCAGTTAGTTGTTAAATGAGATGTCATCACTAATACACAGGCGATAATATTCCAGTTAGTTGTTAAATTAGGTGTCATCATTAATACACAGGGAATAATATTCCAGTTAATTGTTAAATTAGATGTCATCACTTATACACAGGTGATAATCTTCCAATTACTTGATAAATTAGATGTCATCACTAATACACAGGCGATAATATTCCAGTTAGTTGTTAAATTAGATGTCATCATTAATACACAGGGAATAATATTCCAGTTAATTGTTAAATTAGATGTCATCACTAATACACAGGGGATAATATTCCAGTTAATTGTTAAATTAGATGTCATCACTTATACACAGGGGATAATATTCCAGTTAATTGTTAAATTAGATGTCATCAGTAATACGCAGGTCATAATATTCCAGTTAATTGTTAAATTAGAAGTCATCACTAATACACAGGTGATAATATTTCAGTGAATTGTTAAATTAGATGTCATCACGAATACACAGGTGATAATATTCCAGTTAATTGTTAAATTAGATGTCATCACTAATACACAGGTGATAATATTCCAGTTAATTGTTAAATTAGATGTCATCACTGATACACAGGGGATAATATTCCAGTTAATTGTTAAATTAGATGTCATCACTAATACACAGGTAATAATATTTCAATGAATTGTTAAATTAGATGTCATCATTAATACACAGGGAATAATATTCCAGTTAATTGTTAAATTAGATGTCATCACTTATACACAGGTGATAATATTTCAGTTAATTGTTAAATTAGATGTCATCACTAATACTCAGGGGTTAATATTCCAGTTAATTGTTAAATTAGATGTCATCACTAATACACAGGGGATAAAATTCCAGTTAATTGTTAAATTAGATGTTATCACTAATACACAGGGGATAATATTCCAGTTAATTGTTAAATTAGATGTCATCACTTATACACAGGTGATAATCTTCCAGTTACTTGATAAATTAGATGTCATCACTAATACACAGGGAATAATATTCCAGTTAATTGTTAAATTAGATGTCATCACTAAAACACAGGGTATAATATTCCAGTTAATTGCTAAATTAGATGTCATCACGAATGCACAGGGGATAATATTCCAGTTAATTGTTAAATTAGAAGTCATCACTAATACACAGGTGATAATATTTCAGTGAATTGTTAAATTAGATGTCATCACGAATACACAGGTGATAATATTCCAGTTAATTGTTAAATTAGATGTCATCACTAATACATAGGTGATAATATTTCAATGAATTGCTTTATTCGATGTCATCACTAATACACAGGGGATAATATTCCAGTTAATTGTTAAATTAGATGTCATCACTAATACACAGGGGATAAAATTCCAGTTAATTGTTAAATTAGATGTCATCACTAATACACAGGGGATAATATTCCAGTTAATTGTTAAATTAGATTTCATCACTTATACACAGGGGATAATCTTCCAGTTAATTGTTAAATTAGATGTCATCACTTCTACACATGTGATAATACTCCAGTTAATTGTTAAATTAGATGTCATCACTTCTACACATGTGATAATATTCCAGTTAATTGTTAAATTAGATGTCATCACTTATACACAGGTGATAATATTCCAGATAATTGTTAAATTAGATGTCATCACTAATACACAGATGATAATATTCCAGTTAATTGTTAAATTAGATGTCATCACTAATACACAGGGGATAATATGCCAGTTAATTGTTAAATTAGATGTCATCACTAATACACAGGGTATAATACTCCAGTTAATAGTTAAATTAGATGTCATCATTTATACACAGGTGATAATATTCCAGTTAATTGTTAAATTAGATGTCATCACTAATACACAGGGGATAATATTCCAGTTAATTGCTAAATTAGATGTCATCACTAATACACAGGGGCTAATGCTCCAATTAATTGTTAAATTAGATGTCATCACTTATACACAGGTGATAATATTCCAGTTAATTGTTAAATTAGATGTCATCACTAATACACAGGGGATAATATTCCAGTTAATTGGTAAATTAGATGTCATCACTAATACACAGGGGATAATATTCCAGTTAATTGCTAAATTAGATGTCATCACTAATACACAGGGGCTAATGCTCCAATTAATTGTTAAATTAGATGTCATCACTTATACACAGGTGATAATATTCCAGTTAATTGTTAAATTAGATGTCATCACTTATACACAGGGGATAATATTCCAGTTAATTGTTAAATTAGATGTCATCACTTATACACAGGGGATAATATTCCAGTTAATTGCTAAATTAGATGTCATCACTAATACACAGGGGCTAATGCTCCAATTAATTGTTAAATTAGATGTCATCACTTATACACAGGTGATAATATTCCAGTTAATTGTTAAATTAGATGTCATCACTAATACACAGGGGATAATATTCCAGTTAATTATTAAATTAGATGTCATCACTAATACTCAGGGGTTAATATTCCAGTTAATTGTTAAATTAGATGTCATCACGAATACACAGGTGATAATATTCCAGTTAATTGTTAAATTAGATGTCATCACTAATACACAGGTGATAATATTTCAATGAATTGTTAAATTAGATGTCATCACTAATACTCAGAGGTTAATATTCCAGTTAATTGTTAAATTAGATGTCATCACTGATACACAGGGGATAATATTCCAGTTAATTGTTAAATTAGATGTCATCACTTATACACAGGTGATAATATTCCAGTTAATTGTTAAATTAGATGTCATCACTAATACACAAGGGATAATATTCCAGTTAATTAGTAAATTAGATATCATCACTTATACACAGGTGATAATATTCCAGTTAATTGTTAAATTAGATGTCATCACTAATACACAGGTGATAATATTGCAGTTAGTTGTTAAATGAGATGTCATCACTAATACACAGGCGATAATATTCCAGTTAATTGTTAAATTAGATGTCGTCATTAATACACAGGGAATAATATTCCAGTTAATTGTTATATTAGATGACATCACTTATACACAGGTGATAATATTTCAGTGAATTGTTAAATTAGATGTCATCACTAATACTCAGGGGTTAATATTCCAGTTAATTGTTAAATTAGATGTCATCACTAATACACAGGTAATAATATTTCCATGAATTGTTAAATTAGATGTCATCATTAATACACAGGGAATAATATTCCAGTTAATTGTTAAATTAGATGTCATCACTTATACACAGGTGATAATATTTCAGTGAATTGTTAAATTAGATGTCATCACTAATACTCAGGGGTTAATATTCCAGTTAATTGTTAAATTAGATGTCATCACTAATACACAGGGGATAAAATTCCAGTTAATTGTTAAATTAGATGTCATCACTAATACACAGGGGATAATATTCCAGTTAATTGTTAAATTAGATGTCATCACTAATACACAGGTAATAATATTTCCATGAATTGTTAAATTAGATGTCATCATTAATACACAGGGAATAATATTCCAGTTAATTGTTAAATTAGATGTCATCACTTATACACAGGTGATAATATTTCAGTGAATTGTTAAATTAGATGTCATCACTAATACTCAGGGGTTAATATTCCAGTTAATTGTTAAATTAGATGTCATCACTAATACACAGGGGATAATATTCCAGTTAATTGTTAAATTAGATGTCATCACTTATACACAGGTGATAATCTTCCAATTACTTGATAAATTAGATGTCATCACTAATACACAGGGGATAATATTCCAGTTAATTGTTAAATTAGATGTCATCACTAATACACAGGGGATAATATTCCAGTTAATTGTTAAATTAGATGTCATCACTTATACACAGGGGATAATATTCCAGTTAATTGTTAAATTAGATGTCATCAGTAATACGCAGGTCATAATATTCCAGTTAATTGTTAAATTAGAAGTCATCACTAATACACAGGTGATAATATTTCAGTGAATTGTTAAATTAGATGTCATCACGAATACACAGGTGATAATATTCCAGTTAATTGTTAAATTAGATGTCATCACTAATACACAGGTGATAATATTCCAGTTAATTGTTAAATTAGATGTCATCACTGATACACAGGGGATAATATTCCAGTTAATTGTTAAATTAGATGTCATCACTAATACACAGGTAATAATATTTCAATGAATTGTTAAATTAGATGTCATCATTAATACACAGGGAATAATATTCCAGTTAATTGTTAAATTAGATGTCATCACTTATACACAGGTGATAATATTTCAGTGAATTGTTAAATTAGATGTCATCACTAATACTCAGGGGTTAATATTCCAGTTAATTGTTAAATTAGATGTCATCACTAATACACAGGGGATAAAATTCCAGTTAATTGTTAAATTAGATGTCATCACTAATACACAGGGGATAATATTCCAGTTAATTGTTAAATTAGATGTCATCACTTATACACAGGTGATAATGTTCCAGTTACTTGATAAATTAGATGTCATCACTAATACACAGGGTATAATATTCCAGTTAATTGCTAAATTAGATGTCATCACGAATACACAGGGGATAATATTCCAGTTAATTGTTAAATTAGATGTCATCACTTATACACAGGGGATAATATTCCAGTTAATTGTTAAATTAGAAGTCATCACTAATACACAGGTGATAATATTTCAGTGAATTGTTAAATTAGATGTCATCACGAATACACAGGTGATAATATTCCAGTTAATTGTTAAATTAGATGTCATCACTAATACATAGGTGATAATATTTCAATGAATTGTTATATTCGATGTCATCACTAATACACAGGGGATAATATTCCAGTTAATTGTTAAATTAGATGTCATCACTAATACACAGGGGATAAAATTCCAGTTAATTGTTAAATTAGATGTCATCACTAATACACAGGGGATAATATTCCAGTTAATTGTTAAATTAGATTTCATCACTTATACACAGGGGATAATCTTCCAGTTAATTGTTAAATTAGATGTTATCACTAATACACAGGGGATAATATTCTAGTTAATTGTTAAATTCGATGTAATTACTAATACACAGGGGATAATACTCCAGTTAATTGTTAAATTAGATGTCATCACTTCTACACATGTGATAATATTCCAGTTAATTGTTAAATTAGATGTCATCACTTATACACAGGTGATAATATTCCAGATAATTGTTAAATTAGATGTCATCACTAATACACAGGGGATAATACTCCAGTTAATTGTTAAATTAGATGTCATCACTTCTACACATGTGATAATATTCCAGTTAATTGTTAAATTAGATGTCATCACTTATACACAGGTGATAATATTCCAGATAATTGTTAAATTAGATGTCATCACTAATACACAGGGTATAATACTCCAGTTAATAGTTAAATTAGATGTCATCATTTATACACAGGTGATAATATTCCAGTCAATTGTTAAATTAGATGTCATCACTTATACACAGGTGATAATATTCCAATTAATTGTTAAATTAGATGTCATCACTAATACACAGGGGATAATATTCCAGTTAATTGCTAAATTAGATGTCATCACTAATACACAGGTGATAATATTCCAGTTAATTGCTAAATTAGATGTCATCACTAATACACAGGGGATAATATTCCAGTTAATTATTAAATTAGATGTCATCACTAATACTCAGGGGTTAATATTCCAGTTAATTGTTAAATTAGATGTCATCACGAATACACAGGTGATAATATTCCAGTTAATTGTTAAATTAGATGTCATCACTAATACACAGGTGATAATATTTCAATGAATTGTTAAATTAGATGTCATCACTAATACTCAGAGGTTAATATTCCAGTTAATTGTTAAATTAGATGTCATCACTGATACACAGGGGATAATATTCCAGTTAATTGTTAAATTAGATGTCATCACTTATACACAGGTGATAATATTCCAGTTAATTGTTAAATTAGATGTCATCACTAATACACAAGGGATAATATTCCAGTTAATTAGTTAATTAGATATCATCACTTATACACAGGTGATAATATTCCAGTTAATTGTTAAATTAGAGGTCATCACTAATACACAGGTTATAATATTGCAGTTAGTTGTTAAATGAGATGTCATCACTAATACACAGGCGATAATATTCCAGTTAATTGTTAAAATAGATGTCATCATTAATACACAGGGAATAATATTCCAGTTAATTGTTAAATTAGATGTCATCACTTATACACAGGTGATAATATTTCAGTGAATTGTTAAATTAGATGTCATCACTAATACTCAGGGGTTAATATTCCAGTTAATTGTTAAATTAGATGTCATCACTAATACACAGGGGATAATATTCCAGTTAATTGTTAAATTAGATGTCATCACTAATACACAGGGGATAATATTCCAGTTAATTGTTAAATTAGATGTCATCACTAATACACAGATGATAACATTCCAGTTAATTGTTAAATTAGATGTCATCACTAATACACAGGGGATAATATTCCAGTTAATTGTTAAATTAGATGTCATCACTAATACACAGATGATAACATTCCAGTTAATTGTTAAATTAGATGTCATCACTAATACACAGGGGATAATATGCCAGTTAATTGTTAAATTAGATGTCATCACTAATACACAGGGTATAATACTCCAGTTAATAGTTAAATTAGATGTCATCATTTATACACAGGTGATAATATTCCAGTTAATTGTTAAATTAGATGTCATCACTTATACACAGGTGATAATATTCCAGTTAATTGTTAAATTAGATGTCATCACTAATACACAGGGGATAATATTCCAGTTAATTGTTAAATTAGATGTCATCAATAATACACAGGGGCTAATACTCCAGTTAATTGTTAAATTAGATGTCATCACTAATACACAGGGGATAAAATTCCAGTTAATTGTTAAATTAGATGTCATCACTAATACACAGGGGATAATATTCCAGTTAATTGTTAAATTAGATGTCATCACTTATACACAGGTGATAATCTTCCAGTTAATTGTTAAATTAGATGTCATCACTAATACACAGGGTATAATACTCCAGTTAATAGTTAAATTAGATGTCATCATTTATACACAGGTGATAATATTCCAGTTAATTGTTAAATTAGATGTCATCAATAATACACAGGGGCTAATACTCCAGTTAATTGTTAAATTAGATGTCATCACTAATACACAGGGGATAATATTCTAGTTAATTGTTAAATTAGATGTCATCACTAATACACAGGGGATAATACTCCAGTTAATTGTTAAATTAGATGTCATCACTTCTACACAGGTGATAATATTCCAGTTAATTGTTAAATTAGATGTCATCACTTATACACAGGTGATAATATTCCAGTTAATTGTTAAATTAGATGTCATCACTAATACACAGATGATAATATTCCAGTTAATTGTTAAATTAGATGTCATCACTAATACACAGGGGATAATATGCCAGTTAATTGTTAAATTAGATGTCATCACTAATACACAGGGTATAATACTCCAGTTAATAGTTAAATTAGATGTCATCATTTATACACAGGTGATAATATTCCAGTTAATTGTTAAATTAGATGTCATCACTTATACACAGGTGATAATATTCCAGTTAATTGTTAAATTAGATGTCATCACTTATACACAGGTGATAATATGCCAGTTAATTGTTAAATTAGATGTCATCACTAATACACAGGTGATAATATTTCAATGAATTGTTAAATTAGATGTCATCACTCATACTCAGGGGTTAATATTCCAGTTAATTGTTAAATTAGATGTCATCACTGATACACAGGGGATAATATTCCAGTTAATTGTTAAATTAGATGTCATCACTAATACACAGGTGATAATATTCCAGTTAATTGTTAAATTAGATGTCATCACTAATACACAGGGGATAAAATTCCAGTTAATTGTTAAATTAGATGTCATCACTAATACACAGGTTATAATATTCCAGATAATTGTTAAATTAGATGTCATCACTTATACACAGGTGATAATCTTCCAGTTACTTGATAAATTAGATGTCATCACTAATACACAGGGGATAATATTCCAGTTAATTGTTAAATTAGATGTCATCACTAATACACAGGGGATAATATTCCAGTTAATTGTTAAATTAGATGTCATCACTTATACACAGGTGATAATATTCCAGTTAATTGTTAAATTAGATGTCATCACTAATACACAGATGATAATATTCCAGTTAATTGTTAAATTAGATGTCATCACTAATACACAGGGGATAATATGCCAGTTAATTGTTAAATTAGATGTCATCACTAATACACAGGGTATAATACTCCAGTTAATAGTTAAATTAGACGTCATCATTTATACACAGGTGATAATATTCCAGTTAATTGTTAAATTAGATGTCATCACTTATACACAGGTGATAATATTCCAGTTAATTGTTAAATTAGATGTCATCACTAATACACAGGGGATAATATTCCAGTTAATTGTTAAATTAGATGTCATCACTAATACACAGGGGATAATATTCCAGTTAATTGCTAAATTAGATGTCATCACGCATACACAGGGGCTAATACTCCAGTTAATTGTTAAATTAGATGTCATCACTTATACACAGGTGATAATATTCCAGTTAATTGTTAAATTAGATGTCATCACTAATACACAGGTGATAATATTTCAATGAATTGTTAAATTAGATGTCATCACTAATACTCAGGGGTTAATATTCCAGTTAATTGTTAAATTAGATGTCATGACTGATACACAGGGGATAATATTCCAGTTAATTGTTAAATTAGATGTCATCACTAATACACAGGTGATAATATTCCAGTTAATTGTTAAATTAGATGTCATCACTAATACACAGTGGATAAAATTCCAGTAAATTGTTAAATTAGATGTCATCACTAATACACAGGTTATAATATTCCAGATAATTGTTAAATTAGATGTCATCACTTATACACAGGTGATAATCTTCCAGTTACTTGATAAATTAGATGTCATCACTAATACACAGGGGATAATATTCTAGTTAATTGTTAAATTAGATGTCATCACTAATACACAGGGGATAATATTCCAGTTAATTGTTAAATTAGATGTCATCACTAATACACAGGTGATAATATTTCAGTGAATTGTTAAATTAGATGTCATCACTTATACACAGGTGATAATATTCCAGTTAATTGTTAAATTAGATGTCATCACTAATACACAGATGATAATATTCCAGTTAATTGTTAAATTAGATGTCCTCACTTATACACAGGTGATAATATTCCAGTTAGTTGTTAAATTAGATGTCATCACTAATACACAGGGGATAATACTCCAGTTAATTGTTAAATTAGATGTCATCACTTATACACAGGTGATAATCTTCCAGTTAATTGTTAAATTAGATGTTATCACTAATACACAGGGGATAATATTCTAGTTAATTGTTAAATTAGATGTCATCACTAATACACAGGGGATAATACTCCAGTTAATTGTTAAATTAGATGTCATCACTTCTACACAGGTGATAATATTCCAGTTAATTGTTAAATTAGATGTCATCACTTATACACAGGTGATAATATTCCAGTTAATTGTTAAATTAGATGTCATCACTAATACACAGATGATAATATTCCAGTTAATTGTTAAATTAGATGTCATCACTAATACACAGGGGATAATATTCCAGTTAATTGTTAAATTAGATGTCATCACTAATACACAGGGTATAATACTCCAGTTAATAGTTAAATTAGATGTCATCATTTATACACAGGTGATAATATTCCAGTTAATTGTTAAATTAGATGTCATCACTTATACACAGGTGATAATATTCCAGTTAATTGTTAAATTAGATGTCATCACTAATACACAGGGGATAATATTCCAGTTAATTGCTAAATTAGATGTCATCACGCATACACAGGGGCTAATACTCCAGTTAATTGTTAAATTAGATGTCATCACTTATACACAGGTGATAATATTCCAGTTAATTGTTAAATTAGATGTCATCACTAATACACAGGGGATAATATTCCAGTTAATTATTAAATTAGATATCATCACTTAAACACAGGTGATAATATTCCAGTTAGTTGTTAAATTAGATGTCATCAATAATACACAGGTGATAATATTCCAGTTAATTGTTAAATTAGATGTCATCACTGATACACAGGTGATAATATTCCAGTTAATTGTTAAATTAGATATCATCACTAATACACAGGTGATAATATTTCAGTGAATTGTTAAATTAGATGTCATCACTAATACACAGGGGACAATATTCTAGTTAATTGTTAAATTAGATATCATCACTAATACACAGGTGATAATATTTCAGTGAATTGTTAAATTAGATGTCATCACGAATACACAGGTGATAATATTCCAGTTAATTGTTAAATTAGATGTCATCACTAATACATAGGTGATAATATTTCAATGAATTGTTAAATTAGATGTCATCACTATTACACAGGGGATAATATTCCAGTTAATTGTTAAGTTAGATGTCATCACTAATACACAGGTGATAATATTCCAGTTAATTATTTAATTAGATGTCATCACTAATGCACAGGGGTAATATTCCAGTTAATTATTAAATTAGATGTCATGACTAATACACAGATGACAATATTCCAGTTAATTGTTAAATTAGAAGTCATCACTAATACACAGGGGATAATATTCCAGTTAATTGTTAAATTAGATGTCATCACTAATACACAGGGGTAATATTCCAGTTAATTGTTAAATTAGATGTCATCACTAATACACAGATGACAATATTCCATTTAATTGTTAAATTAGAAGTCATCACTAATACGCAGGGGATAATATTCCAGTTAATTGTTCAATTAGATGTCATCACTTATACACAGGTGATAATATTCCAGTTAATTGTTAAAATTAGATGTCATCACTTATACACAGTTGATAATATTCCAGTTAATTGTTAAATTAGATGTCATCAATAATACACAGGGGATAATATTCTAGTTAATTGTTAAATTAGATGTCATCACTAATACACAGGGGATAATACTCCAGTTAATTGTTAAATTAGATGTCATCACTTCTACACAGGTGATAACATTCCAGTTAATTGTTAAATTAGATGCCATCACTTATACACAGGTGATAATATTCCAGTTAATTGATAAATTAGATGTCATCACTAATACACAGGGGATAATTTTCCAGTTAATTGTTAAATTAGATGTCATCACTTATACACAGATGATAATATTCCAGTTAATTGTTAAATTAGATGTCATCACTAATACACAGGGGATAATATGCCAGTTAATTGTTAAATTAGATGTCATCACTAATACACAGGGTATAATAGTCCAGTTAATTGTTAAATTAGATGTCATCATTTATACACAGGTGATAATATTCCAGTTAATTGTTAAATTAGATGTCATCTTTTATACACAGGTGAAAATATTCCAGTTAATTGTTAAATTTGATGTCATCACTAATAGACAGGGGATAATATTCCAGCTAATTGTTAAATTAGATGTCATCACTAATACACAGGGGCTAATACTCCAGTTAATTATTAAATTAGATATCATCACTTATACACAGGTGATAATATTCCAGTTAATTGTTAAATTAGATGTCATCACTAATACACAGGGGATAATATTGCAGTTAGTTGTTAAATTAGATGTCATCACTAATACACAGGCGATAATATTCCAGTTAATTGTTAAATTAGATGTCATCACTAATACACAGATGACAATATTCCAGTTAATTGTTAAAGTAGAAGTCATCACTAATACACAGGTGATAATATTCCAGTTAATTGTTAAATTGGGCGGCACAGTGGCGCAGTGGTTAGCACTGCAGCCTCACAGCTCCAGGGACCCGGGTTCGATTCTGGGCACTGCCTGTGTGGAGTTTGCAAGTTCTCCCTGTGTCTGCGTGGGTTTTCTCCGGGTGCTCCGGTTTCCTCCCACAAGCCAAAAGAATTGCAGGTTGGTAGGTAAATTGGCCATTATAAATTGTCACTAGTATAGGTAGGTGGTAGGGAAATATAGGGACAGATGGGGATGTTTGGTAGGAATATGGGATTAGTGTAGGATTAGTATAAATGGGTGGTTGATGGTTGGCACAGACTCGGTGGGCCGAAGGGCCTGTTTCAGTGCTGTATCTCTAATCTAATCTAAATATTCCAGTTAATTGTTAAATTGGATGTCATCACTAATACACAGGGGATAATACTCCAGTTAATTGTGAAATTAGATGTCATCACTTATACACAGGTGATAATATTCCAGTTAATTGTTCAATTAGATGTCATCACTAATACACAGGGGATAATACTCCAGTTAATTGTTAAATTAGATGTCATCACTTCTACACAGGTGATAATATTCCAGTTAATTGTTAAATTAGATGTCATCACTTATACACAGGTGATAATATTCCAGTTAATTGATAAATTAGTTGTCATCGCTAATACACAGGGGATAATTTTCCAGTTAATTGTTATATTAGATGTCATCACTAATACACAGATGATACTATTCCAGTTAATTGTTAAATTAGATGTCATCATATCTACACAGGTGATAATATTCCAGTTAATTGTTAAATTAGTTGTCATCACTTATACACAGGTGATAGTATTCCAGTTAATTGTGAAATTAGATGTCATCACTAATACACAGGGGATAACATTCCAGTTAATTGTTAAATTAGATGTCATCACTAATACACAGGGGCTAATACTCCAGTTAATTGGTAAATTAGATGTCATCACTTATACACAGGTGATAATATTCCAGTTAATTGTTAAATAAGATGTCATCACTAATACACAGGGGATAATATTCCAGTTAATTATTAAATTAGATATCATCACTTATACACAGGTGATAATATTCCAGTTAATTGTTCAATTAGCTGTCATCACTAATACACAGGTGATAATATTCCAGTTAATTGTTAAATTAGATGTCATCACTAATACACAGGGGATAATATTGCAGTTAGTTGTTAAATTAGATGTCATCACTAATACACAGGCGATAATATTCCAGTTAATTGTTAAATTAGATGTTATCACTAATACACAGGGGATAATATTCTAGTTAATTGTTAAATTAGATGTCATCACTAATACACAGGGTATAATACTCCAGTTAATAGTTAAATTAGATGTCATCACTTATACACAGGTGATAATATTCCAGTTAATTGCTAAATTAGATGTCATCACGCATACACAGGGGCTAATACTCCAGTTAATTGTTAAATTAGATGTCATCACTTATACACAGGTGATAATATGCCAGTTAATTGTTAAATTAGATGTCATCACTAATACACAGGTGATAATATTTCAATGAATTGTTAAATTAGATGTCATCACTAATACTCAGGGGTTAATATTCCAGTTAATTGTTAAATTAGATGTCATCACTGATACACAGGGGATAATATTCCAGTTAATTGTTAAATTAGATGTCATCACTAATACACAGGTGATAATATTCCAGTTAATTGTTAAATTAGATGTCATCACTAATACACAGGGGATAAAATTCCAGTTAATTGTTAAATTAGATGTCATCACTAATACACAGGTTATAATATTCCAGATAATTGTTAAATTAGATGTCATCACTTATACACAGGTGATAATCTTCCAGTTACTTGATAAATTAGATGTCATCACTAATACACAGGGGATAATATTCCAGTTAATTGTTAAATTAGATGTCATCACTAATACACAGGGGATAATATTCCAGTTAATTGCTAAATTAGATGTCATCACGCATACACAGGGGCTAATACTCCAGTTAATTGTTAAATTAGATGTCATCACTTATACACAGGTGATAATATTCCAGTTAATTGTTAATTTAGATGTCATCACTAATACACAGGTGATAATATTTCAATGAATTGTTAAATTAGATGTCATCACTAATACTCAGGGGTTAATATTCCAGTTAATTGTTAAATTAGATGTCATGACTGATACACAGGGGATAATATTCCAGTTAATTGTTAAATTAGATGTCATCACTAACACACAGGTGATAATATTCCAATTAATTGTTAAATTAGATGTCATCACTAATACACAGGGGATAAAATTCCAGTAAATTGTTAAATTAGATGTCATCACTAATACACAGGTTATAATATTCCAGATAATTGTTAAATTAGATGTCATCACTTATACACAGGTGATAATCTTCCAGTTACTTGATAAATTAGATGTCATCACTAATACACAGGGGATAATATTCCAGTTAATTGTTAAATTAGATGTCATCACTAATACACAGGGGATAATATTCCAGTTAATTGTTAAATTAGATGTCATCACTTATACACAGGTGATAATATTCCAGTTAATTGTTAAATTAGATGTCATCACTAATACACAGATGATAATATTCCAGTTAATTGTTAAATTAGATGTCATCACTAATACACAGGGGATAATATGCCAGTTAATTGTTAAATTAGATGTCATCACTAATACACAGTGTATAATACTCCAGTTAATAGTTAAATTAGATGTCATCATTTATACACAGGTGATAATATTCCAGTTAATTGTTAAATTAGATGTCATCACTTATACACAGGTGATAATATTCCAGTTAATTGTTAAATTAGATGTCATCACTAATACACAGGGGATAATATTCCAGTTAATTGTTAAATTAGATGTCATCAATAATACACAGGGGCTAATACTCCAGTTAATTGTTAAATTAGATGTCATCACTAATACACAGGGGATAAAATTCCAGTTAATTGTTAAATTAGATGTCATCACTAATACACAGGGGATAATATTCCAGTTAATTGTTAAATTAGATGTCATCACTTATACACAGGTGATAATCTTCCAGTTAATTGTTAAATTAGATGTTATCACTAATACACAGGGGATAATATTCTAGTTAATTGTTAAATTAGATGTCATCACTAATACACAGGGGATAATACTCCAGTTAATTGTTAAATTAGATGTCATCACTTCTACACAGGTGATAATATTCCAGTTAATTGTTAAATTAGATGTCATCACTTTTACACAGGTGATAATATTCCAGTCAATTGTTAAATTAGATGTCATCACTAATACACAGATGATAATATTTCAGTTAATTGTTAAATTAGATGTCATCACTAATACACAGGGGATAATATGCCAGTTAATTGTTAAATTAGATGTCATCACTAATACACAGGGTATAATACTCCAGTTAATAGTTAAATTAGATGTCATCATTTATACAATGGTGATAATATTCCAGTTAATTGTTAAATTAGATGTCATCACTTATACACAGGTGATAATATTCCAGTTAATTGTTAAATTAGATGTCATCACTAATACACAGGGGATAATATTCCAGTTAATTGCTAAATTAGATGTCATCACGCATACACAGGGGCTAATACTCCAGTTAATTGTTAAATTAGATGTCATCACTTATACACAGGTGATAATATTCCAGTTAATTGTTAAATTAGATGTCATCACTAATACACAGGGGATAATATTCCAGTTAATTATTAAATTAGATGTCATCACTGATACACAGGTGATAATATTCCAGTTAGTTGTTAAATTAGATGTCATCACTAATACACAGGTGATAATATTCCAGTTAATTGTTAAATTAGATGTCATCACTGATACACAGGTGATAATATTCCAGTTAATTGTTAAATTAGATATCATCACTGATACACAGGTGATAATATTTCAGTGAATTGTTAAATTAGATGTCATCACTAATACACAGGGGACAATATTCTAGTTAATTGTTAAATTAGATATCATCACTAATACACAGGTGATAATATTTCAGTGAATTGTTAAATTAGATGTCATCACTTAAACACAGGTGAAAATATTCCAGTTAATTGATAAATTAGATGTCATCACTGATACACAGGTGATAATATTAAAGTTAGTTGTTAAATTAGATGTCATCACTAATACACAGGTGATAATATTCCAGTTAATTGTTAAATTAGATGTCATCACTGATACACAGGTGATAATATTCCAGTTAATTGTTAAATTAGATGTCATCACTAATACACAGGGGACAATATTCTAGTTAATTGTTAAATTAGATATCATCACTAATACACAGGTGATAATATTTCAGTGAATTGTTAAATTAGATGTCATCACTAATACATAGGTGACAATATTTCAATGAATTGTTAAATTAGATGTCATCACTATTACACAGGGGATAATATTCCAGTTAATTGTTAAATTAGATGTCATCGCTTCTACACAGGTGATAATATTCCAGTTAATTGTTAAGTTAGATGTCATCACTAATACACAGGTGATAATATTCCAGTTAATTGTTAAATTAGATGTCATCACTAATACACAGGGGTAATATTCCAGTTAATTGTTCAATTAGATGTCATCACTTATACACAGGTGATAATATTCCAGTTAATTGTTAAATTAGATGTCATCACTTATACACAGTTGATAATATTCCAGTTAATTGTTAAATTAGATGTCATCAATAATACACAGGGGATAATATTCTAGTTAATTGTTAAATTAGATGTCATCACTAATACACAGGGGATAATACTCCAGTTAATTGTTAAATTAGATGTCATCACTTCTACACAGGTGATAACATTCCAGTTAATTGTTAAATTAGATGCCATCACTTATACACAGATGATAATATTCCAGTTAATTGTTAAATTAGATGTCATCACTAATACACAGGGGATAATATGCCAGTTAATTGTTAAATTAGATGTCATCACTAATACACAGGTGATAATATTCCAGTTAATTGTTAAATTAGATGACATCACTAATACACAGGCGATAATATTCCAGTTAATTGTTAAATTAGATGTCATCATTAATACACAGGGAATAATATTCCAGTTAATTGTTAAATTAGATGTCATCACTTATACACAGGTGATAATATTTCAGTGAATTGTTAAATTAGATGTCATCACTAATACTCAGGGGTTAATATTCCAGTTAATTGTTAAATTAGATGTCATCACTGATACACAGGGGATAATATTCCAATTAATTGTTAAATTAGATGTCATCACTAATACACAGGTGATAATATTCCAGTTAATTGTTAAATTAGATGTCATCACTAATACACAGGGGATAAAATTCCAGTTAATTGTTAAATTAGATGTCATCACTAATACACAGGGGATAATATTCCAGATAATTGTTAAATTAGATGTCATCACTTATACACAGGTGATAATCTTCCAGTTACTTGATAAATTTGATGTCATCACTAATACACAGGGGATAATATTCCAGTTAATTGTTAAATTAGATGTCATCACTAATACACAGGGGATAATATTCCAGTTAATTGTCAAATTAGATGTCATCACTAATACACAAGTGATAATATTTCAGTGAATTGTTAAATTAGATGTCATCACTTATACACAGGTGATAATATTCCAATTAATTGTTAAATTAGATGTCATCACTAATACACAGATGATAACATTCCAGTTAATTGTTAAATTAGATGTCATCACTAATACACAGGGGATAATATGCCAGTTAATTGTTAAATTAGATGTCATCACTAATACACAGGGTATAATACTCCAGTTAATAGTTAAATTAGATGTCATCATTTATACACAGGTGATAATATTCCAGTTAATTGTTAAATTAGATGTCATCACTTATACACAGGTGATAATATTCCAGTTAATTGTTAAATTAGATGTCATCACTAATACACAGGGGATAATATTCCAGTTAATTGTTAAATTAGATGTCATCAATAATACACAGGGGCTAATACTCCAGTTAATTGTTAAACTAGATGTCATCACTAATACACAGGGGATAATATTCCAGTTAATTGTTAAATTAGATGTCATCACTTATACACAGGTGATAATTTTCTAGTTAATTGTTAAATTAGATGTCATCACTAATACACAGGGGATAATACTCCAGTTAATTGTTAAATTAGATGTCATCACTTCTACACAGGTGATAATATTCCAGTTAATTGTTAAATTAGATGTCATCACTTATACACAGGTGATAATATTCCAGTTAATTGTTAAATTAGATGTCATCACTAATACACAGATGATAATATTCCAGTTAATTGTTAAATTAGATGTCATCACTAATACACAGGGGATAATATGCCAGTTAATTGTTAAATTAGATGTCATCACTAATACACAGGGTATAATACTCCAGTTAATAGTTAAATTAGATGTCATCATTTATACACAGGTGATAATATTCCAGTTAATTGTTAAATTAGATGTCATCACTAATACACAGGGGATAATATTCCAGTTAATTGCTAAATTAGATGTCATCACGCATACACAGGGGCTAATACTCCAGTTAATTGTTAAATTAGATGTCATCACTTATACACAGGTGATAATATGCCAGTTAATTGTTAAATTAGATGTCATCACTAATACACAGGTGATAATATTTCAATGAATTGTTAAATTAGATGTCATCACTAATACTCAGGGGTTAATATTCCAGTTAATTGTTAAATTAGATGTCATCACTGATACACAGGGGATAATATTCCAGTTAATTGTTAAATTAGATGTCATCACTAATACACA
Organism: Heterodontus francisci; assembly: GCF_036365525.1. Taxonomy (NCBI): domain Eukaryota; kingdom Metazoa; phylum Chordata; class Chondrichthyes; order Heterodontiformes; family Heterodontidae; genus Heterodontus; species Heterodontus francisci. The sequence goes on along the minus strand of NW_027141946.1, from coordinate 597,309 downwards.
GGTGATAATATTCCAGTTAATTGTTAAATTAGATGTCATCACTAATACACAGGGGATAAAATTCCAGTTTATTGTTAAATTAGATGTCATCACTAATACACAGGTTATAATATTCCAGATAATTGTTAAATTAGATGTCATCACTTATACACAGGTGATAATCTTCCAGTTACTTGATAAATTAGATGTCATCACTAATACACAGGGGATAATATTCCAGTTAATTGTTAAATTAGATGTCATCACTAATACACAGGGGATAATATTCCAGTTAATTGTTAAATTAGATGTCATCACTAATACACAGGTGATAATATTTCAGTGAATTGTTAAATTAGATGTCATCACTTATACACAGGTGATAATATTCCAGTTAATTGTTAAATTAGATGTCATCACTAATACACAGATGATAATATTCCAGTTAATTGTTAAATTAGATGTCATCACTAATACACAGGGGATAATATGCCAGTTAATTGTTAAATTAGATGTCATCACTAATACACAGGGTATAATACTCCAGTTAATAGTTAAATTAGATGTCATCATTTATACACAGGTGATAATATTCCAGTTAATTGTTAAATTAGATGTCATCACTTATACACAGGTGATAATATTCCAGTTAATTGTTAAATTAGATGTCATCACTAATACACAGGGGATAATATTCCAGTTAATTGCTAAATTAGATGTCATCACGCATACACAGGGGCTAATACTCCAGTTAATAGTTAAATTAGATGTCATCACTTATACACAGGTGATAATATTCCAGTTAATTGTTAAATTAGATGTCATCACTAATACACAGGTGATAATATTTCAATGAATTGTTAAATTAGATGTCATCACTAATACTCAGGGGTTAATATTCCAGTTAATTGTTAAATTAGATGTCATGACTGATACACAGGGGATAATATTCCAGTTAATTGTTAAATTAGATGTCATCACTAATACACAGGTGATAATATTCCAGTTAATTGTTAAATTAGATGTCATCACTAATACACAGGGGATAAAATTCCAGTAAATTGTTAAATTAGATGTCATCACTAATACACAGGTTATAATATTCCAGATAATTGTTAAATTAGATGTCATCACTTATACACAGGTGATAATCTTCCAGTTACTTGATAAATTAGATGTCATCACTAATACACAGGGGATAATATTCCAGTTAATTGTTAAATTAGATATCATCACTAATAGACAGGGGATAATATTCCAGTTAATTGTTAAATTAGATGTCATCACTAATACACAGGTGATAATATTTCAGTGAATTGTTAAATTAGATGTCATCACTTATACACAGGTGATAATATTCCAGTTAATTGTTAAATTAGATGTCATCATTTATACACAGGTGATAATATTCCAGTTAATTGTTAAATTAGATGTCATCACTAATACACAGGGGATAATATGCCAGTTAATTGTTAAATTAGATTTCATCACTAATACACAGGGTATAATACTCCAGTTAATAGTTAAATTAGATGTCATCATTTATACACAGGTGATAATATTCCAGTTAATTGTTAAATTAGATGTCATCACTTATACACAGGTGATAATATTCCAGTTAATTGTTAAATTAGATGTCATCACTAATACACAGGGGATAATATTCCAGTTAATTGTTAAATTAGATGTCATCAATAATACACAGGGGCTAATACTCCAGTTAATTGTTAAATTAGATGTCATCACTAATACACAGGGGATAAAATTCCAGTTAATTGTTAAATTAGATGTCATCACTAATACACAGGGGATAATATTGCAGTTAATTGTTAAATTAGATGTCATCACTTATACACAGGTGATAATCTTCCAGTTAATTGTTAAATTAGATGTCATCACTAATACACAGGGGATAATATTCTAGTTAATTGTTAAATTAGATGTCATCACTAATACACAGGGGATAATACTCCAGTTAATTGTTAAATTAGATGTCATCACTTCTACACAGGTGATAATATTCCAGTTAATTGTTAAATTAGATGTCATCACTTATACACAGGTGATAATATTCCAGTTAATTGTTAAATTAGATGTCATCACTAATACACAGGGGATAATATGCCAGTTAATTGTTAAATTAGATGTCATCACTAATACACAGGGTATAATACTCCAGTTAATAGTTACATTAGATGTCATCATTTATACACAGGTGATAATCCAGTTAATTGTTAAATTAGATGTCATCACTTATACACAGGTGATAATATTCCAGTTAATTGTTAAATTAGATGTCATCACTAATACACAGGGGATAATATTCCAGTTAATTGTTAAATTAGATGTCATCACTAATACACAGGTGATAATATTTCAGTGAATTGTTAAATTAGATGTCATCACTAATACACAGGGGATAATATTCCAGTTAATTATTAAATTAGATATCATCACTTAAACACAGGTGATAATATTCCAGTTAATTGTTAAATTAGATGTCATCACTGATACACAGGTGATAATATTCCAGTTAATTGTTAAATTAGATGTCATCACTGATACACAGGTGATAATATTCCAGTTAATTGTTAAATTAGATGTCATCACTAATACACAGGGGACAATATTCTAGTTAATTGCTAAATTAGATATCATCACTAATACACAGGTGATAATATTTCAGTGAATTGTTAAATTAGATGTCATCACGAATACACAGGTGATAATATTCCAGTTAATTGTTAAATTAGATGTCATCACTAATACATAGGTGATAATATTTCAATGAATTGTTAAATTAGATGTCATCACTATTACACAGGGGATAATATTCCAGTTAATTGTTAAATTAGATGTCATCACTTCTACACAGGTGATAATATTCCAGTTAATTGTTAAGTTAGATGTCATCACTAATACACAGGTGATAATATTCCAGTTAATTATTTAATTAGATGTCATCACTAATGCACAGGGGTAATATTCCAGTTAATTATTAAATTAGATGTCATGACTAATACACAGATGACAATATTCCAGTTAATTGTTAAATTAGAAGTCATCACTAATACACAGGGGATAATATTCCAGTTAATTGTTAAATTAGATGTCATCACTAATACACAGGGGTAATATTCCAGTTAATTGTTAAATTAGATGTCATCACTAATACACAGATGACAATATTCCATTTAATTGTTAAATTAGAAGTCATCACTAATACGCAGGGGATAATATTCCAGTTAATTGTTCAATTAGATGTCATCACTTATACACAGGTGATAATATTCCAGTTAATTGTTAAATTAGATGTCATCACTTATACACAGTTGATAATATTCCAGTTAATTGTTAAATTAGATGTCATCAATAATACACAGGGGATAATATTCTAGTTAATTGTTAAATTAGATGTCATCACTAATACACAGGGGATAATACTCCAGTTAATTGTTAAATTAGATGTCATCACTTCTACACAGGTGATAACATTCCAGTTAATTGTTAAATTAGATGCCATCACTTATACACAGGTGATAATATTCCAGTTAATTGATAAATTAGATGTCATCACTAATACACAGGGGATAATTTTCTAGTTAATTGTTAAATTAGATGTCATCACTTATACACAGATGATAATATTCCAGTTAATTGTTAAATTAGATGTCATCACTAATACACAGGGGATAATATGCCTGTTAATTGTTAAATTAGATGTCATCACTAATACACAGGGTATAATAGTCCAGTTAATTGTTAAATTAGATGTCATCATTTATACACAGGTGATAATATTCCAGTTAATTGTTAAATTAGATGTCATCTTTTATACACAGGTGAAAATATTCCAGTTAATTGTTAAATTTGATGTCATCACTAATACACAGGGGATAATATTCCAGCTAATTGTTAAATTAGATGTCATCACTAATACACAGGGGCTAATACTCCAGTTAATTATTAAATTAGATATCATCACTTATACACAGGTGATAATATTCCAGTTAATTGTTAAATTAGCTGTCATCACTAACACACAGTTGATAATATTCCAGTTAATTGTTAAATTAGATGTCATCACTAATACACAGGGGATAATATTGCAGTTAGTTGTTAAATTAGATGTCATCACTAATACACAGGCGATAATATTCCAGTTAATTGTTAAATTAGATGTCATCACTAATACACAGATGACAATATTCCAGTTAATTGTTAAAGTAGAAGTCATCACTAATACACAGGTGATAATATTCCAGTTAATTGTTAAATTGGGCGGCACAGTGGCGCAGTGGTTAGCACTGCAGCCTCACAGCTCCAGGGACCCGGGTTCGATTCTGGGCACTGCCTGTGTGGAGTTTGCAAGTTCTCCCTGTGTCTGCGTGGGTTTTCTCCGGGTGCTCCGGTTTCCTCCCACAAGCCAAAAGACTTGCAGGTTGGTAGGTAAATTGGCCATTATAAATTGTCACTAGTATAGGTAGGTGGTAGGGAAATATAGGGACAGATGGGGATGTTTGGTAGGAATATGGGATTAGTGTAGGATTAGTATAAATGGGTGGTTGATGGTCGGCACAGACTCGGTGGGCCGAAGGGCCTGTTTCAGTGCTGTATCTCTAATCTAATCTAAATATTCCAGTTAATTGTTAAATTGGATGTCATCACTAATACACAGGGGATAATACTCCAGTTAATTGTGAAATTAGATGTCATCACTTATACACAGGGGATAATACTCCAGTTAATTGTTAAATTAGATGTCATCACTTCTACACAGGTGATAATATTCCAGTTAATTGTTAAATTAGATGTCATCGCTTATACACAGGTGATAATATTCCAGTTAATTGATAAATTAGTTGTCATCGCTAATACACAGGGGATAATTTTCCAGTTAATTGTTATATTAGATGTCATCACTAATACACAGATGATACTATTCCAGTTAATTGTTAAATTAGATGTCATCATATCTACACAGGTGATAATATTCCAGTTAATTGTTAAATTAGCTGTCATCACTAACACACAGTTGATAATATTGCAGTTAGTTGTTAAATTAGATGTCATCACTAATACACAGGCGATAATATTCCAGTTAATTGTTAAAGTAGAAGTCATCACTAATACACAGGTGATAATCCAGTTAATTGTTAAATTGGGCGGCACAGTGGCGCAGTGGTTAGCACTGCAGCCTCACAGCTCCAGGGACCCGGGTTCGATTCTGGGCACTGCCTGTGTGGAGTTTGCAAGTTCTCCCTGTGTCTGCGTGGGTTTTCTCCGGGTGCTCCGGTTTCCTCCCACAAGCCAAAAGACTTGCAGGTTGGTAGGTAAATTGGCCATTATAAATTGTCACTAGTATAGGTAGGTGGTAGGGAAATATAGGGACAGATGGGGATGTTTGGTAGGAATATGGGATTAGTGTAGGATTAGTATAAATGGGTGGTTGATGGTCGGCACAGACTCGGTGGGCCGAAGGGCCTGTTTCAGTGCTGTATCTCTAATCTAATCTAAATATTCCAGTTAATTGTTAAATTGGATGTCATCACTAATACACAGGGGATAATACTCCAGTTAATTGTGAAATTAGATGTCATCACTTATACACAGGTGATAATATTCCAGTTAATTGTTCAATTAGATGTCATCACTAATACACAGGGGATAATACTCCAGTTAATTGTTAAATTAGATGTCATCGCTAATACACAGGGGATAATTTTCCAGTTAATTGTTATATTAGATGTCATCACTAATACACAGATGATACTATTCCAGTTAATTTTTAAATTAGATGTCATCACTTATACACAGGTGATAGTATTCCAGTTAATTGTGAAATTAGATGTCATCACTAATACACAGGGGATTACATTCCAGTTAATTGTTAAATTAGATGTCATCACTAATACACAGGGGCTAATACTCCAGTTAATTGGTAAATTAGATGTCATCACTTATACACAGGTGATAATATTCCAGTTAATTGTTAAATTAGATGTCATCACTAATACACAGGGGATAATATTCCAGTTAATTATTAAATTAGATATCATCACTTATACACAGGTGATAATATTCCAGTTAATTGTTCAATTAGCAGTCATCACTAATACACAGGTGATAATATTCCAGTTAATTGTTAAATTAGATGTCATCACTAATACACAGGGGATAATATTGCAGTTAGTTGTTAAATTAGATGTCATCACTAATACACAGGCGATAATATTCCAGTTAATTGTTAAATTAGATGTCATCACTAATACACAGGGAATAATATTCCTGTTAATTGTTAAATTAGATGTCATCACTAATACACAGGGGACAATATTCCAGTTAATTGTTAAATTAGATGTCATCACTTATACACAGGTGATAATATTCCAGTTAATTGTTAAATTAGGTGTCATCACTAATACACAGGGGATACTATTCCAGTTAATTGTTAAATTAGATGTCATCACTAATACACAGGGAATAATATTCCTGTTAATTGTTAAATTAGATGTCATCACTAATACACAGGGGATAATATTCCAGTTAATTGTTAAATTAGATGTCATCACTTATACACAGGTGATAAAATTCCAGTTAATTGTTAAATTAGATGTCATCACTAATACACAGATGATACTATTCCAGTTAATTGTTAAATTAGATGTCATCATATCTACACAGGTGATAATATTCCAGTTAATTGTTAAGTTAGATGTCATCACTTATACACAGGTGATAGTATTCCAGTTAATTGTTAAATTAGATGTCATCACTAATACACAGGGGATAATATTCCAGTTAATTGTTAAATTAGATGTCATCACTTATACACAGGGGATAAAATTCCAGTTAATTGTTAGATTAGATGTCATCACTAATACACAGGGGATAATATTCCAGTTGATTGTTAAATTAGATGTCATCACTAATACACAGGGAATAATATTCCAGTTAATTGTTAAATTAGATGTCATCACTAATAAACAAGGGACAATATTCCAGTTAATTGTTAAATTAGATGTCATCACTTATACACAGGTGATAATATTCCAGTTAATTGTTAAATTAGATGTCATCACTAATACACAGGGGATAATATTCCAGTTAATTGTTAAATTAGATGTCATCACTAATACACAGGGAATAATATTCCTGTTAATTGTTAAATTAGATGTCATCACTAATACTCAGGGGTTAATATTCCAGTTAATTGTTAAATTAGATGTCATCACTAATACACAGGGGAGAATATTCCAGTTAATTGTTAAATTAGATATCATCACTAATAAACAAGGGACAATATTCCAGTTATTTGTTAAATTAGATGTCATCACTAATACTCAGGGGTTAATATTCCAGTTAATTGTTAAATTAGATGTCATCACTAATACACAGGTGATAATATTCCAGTTAATTGTTAAATTAGATGTCATCACTAATACACAGGTGATAATATTTCAATGAATTGTTAAATTAGATGTCATCACTAATACTCAGGGGTTAATATTCCAGTTAATTGTTAAATTAGATGTCATCACTGATACACAGGGGATAATATTCCAGTTAATTGTTAAATTAGATGTCATCACTTATACACAGGTGATAATATTCCAGTTAATTGTTAAATTAGATGTCATCACTAATACACAGGGGATAATATTCCAGTTAATTATTAAATTAGATGTCATCACCAATACACAGGGGATAATATTGCAGTTAGTTGTTAAATGTGATGTCATCACTAATACACAGGCGATAATATTCCAGTTAATTGTTAAGTTAGATGTCATCATTAATACACAGGGAATAATATTCCAGTTAATTGTTAAATTAGATGTCATCACTAATACACAGGTGATAATATTCCAGTTAATTGTTAAATTAGATGTCATCACTTATACACAGGGGATAATATTCCAGTTAATTGTTAAATTAGCTGTCATCACTAACACACAGTTGATAATATTCCAGTTAATTGTTAAATTAGATGTCATCACTAATACACAGGGGCTAATACTCCAGTTAATTATTAAATTAGATATCATCACTTATACACAGGTGATAATATTCCAGTTAATTGTTAAATTAGCTGTCATCACTAACACACAGTTGATAATATTCCAGTTAATTGTTAAATTAGATGTCATCACTAATACACAGGGGATAATATTGCAGTTAGTTGTTAAATTAGATGTCATCACTAATACACAGGCGATAATATTCCAGTTAATTGTTAAATTAGATGTCATCACTAATACACAGATGACAATATTCCAGTTAATTGTTAAAGTAGAAGTCATCACTAATACACAGGTGATAATATTCCAGTTAATTGTTAAATTGGGCGGCACAGTGGCGCAGTGGTTAGCACTGCAGCCTCACAGCTCCAGGGACCCGGGTTCGATTCTGCGCACTGCCTGTGTGGAGTTTGCAAGTTCTCCCTGTGTCTGCGTGGGTTTTCTCCGGGTGCTCCGGTTTCCTCCCACAAGCCAAAAGACTTGCAGGTTGGTAGGTAAATTGGCCATTATAAATTGTCACTAGTATAGGTAGGTGGTAGGGAAATATAGGGACAGATGGGGATGTTTGGTAGGAATATGGGATTAGTGTAGGATTAGTATAAATGGGTGGTTGATGGTCGGCACAGACTCGGTGGGCCGAAGGGCCTGTTTCAGTGCTGTATCTCTAATCTAATCTAAATATTCCAGTTAATTGTTAAATTGGATGTCATCACTAATACACAGGGGATAATACTCCAGTTAATTGTGAAATTAGATGTCATCACTTATACACAGGTGATAATATTCCAGTTAATTGTTCAATTAGATGTCATCACTTATACACAGGTGATAATATTCCAGTTAATTGATAAATTAGATGTCATCACTAATACACAGATGATACTATTCCAGTTAATTGTTAAATTAGATGTCATCATATCTACACAGGTGATAATATTCCAGTTAATTGTTAAATTAGCTGTCATCACTAATACACAGGGGATAATATTGCAGTTAGTTGTTAAATTAGATGTCATCACTAATACACAGGCGATAATATTCCAGTTAATTGTTAAATTAGATGTCATCACTAATACACAGATGACAATATTCCAGTTAATTGTTAAAGTAGAAGTCATCACTAATACACAGGTGATAATATTCCAGTTAATTGTTAAATTGGGCGGCACAGTGGCGCAGTGGTTAGCACTGCAGCCTCACAGCTCCAGGGACCCGGGTTCGATTCTGGGCACTGCCTGTGTGGAGTTTGCAAGTTCTCCCTGTGTCTGCGTGGGTTTTCTCCGGGTGCTCCGGTTTCCTCCCACAAGCCAAAAGACTTGCAGGTTGGTAGGTAAATTGGCCATTATAAATTGTCACTAGTATAGGTAGGTGGTAGGGAAATATAGGGACAGATGGGGATGTTTGGTAGGAATATGGGATTAGTGTAGGATTAGTATAAATGGGTGGTTGATGGTCGGCACAGACTCGGTGGGCCGAAGGGCCTGTTTCAGTGCTGCATCTCTAATCTAATCTAAATATTCCAGTTAATTGTTAAATTGGATGTCATCACTAATACACAGGGGATAATACTCCAGTTAATTGTGAAATTAGATGTCATCACTTATACACAGGTGATAATATTCCAGTTAATTGTTCAATTAGATGTCATCACTTATACACAGGTGATAATATTCCAGTTAATTGATAAATTAGTTGTCATCGCTAATACACAGGTGATAATATTCCAGTTAATTGTTAAATTAGATGTCATCACTACTACACAGGTGATAATATTCCAGTTAATTGTTAAATTAGATGTCATCACTTATACACAGGTGATAATATTCCAGTTAATTGATAAATTAGTTGTCATCGCTAATACACAGGGGATAATTTTCCAGTTAATTGTTATATTAGATGTCATCACTAATACACAGATGATACTATTCCAGTTAATTGTTAAATTAGATGTCATCATATCTGCACAGGTGATAATATTCCAGTTAATTTTTAAATTAGATGTCATCACTTATACACAGGTGATAGTATTCCAGTTAATTGTGAAATTAGATGTCATCACTAATACACAGGGGATTACATTCCAGTTAATTGTTAAATTAGATGTCATCACTAATACACAGGGGCTAATACTCCAGTTAATTGGTAAATTAGATGTCATCACTTATACACAGGTGATAATATTCCAGTTAATTGTTAAATTAGATGTCATCACTAATACACAGGGGATAATATTCCAGTTAATTATTAAATTAGATATCATCACTTATACACAGGTGATAATATTCCAGTTAATTGTTCAATTAGCAGTCATCACTAATACACAGGGGATAATATTGCAGTTAGTTGTTAAATTAGATGTCATCACTAATACACAGGCGATAATATTCCAGTTAATTGTTAAATTAGATGTCATCACTAATACACAGGGAATAATATTCCTGTTAATTGTTAAATTAGATGTCATCACTAATACACAGGGGACAATATTCCAGTTAATTGTTAAATTAGATGTCATCACTTATACACAGGTGATAATATTCCAGTTAATTGTTAAATTAGGTGTCATCACTAATACACAGGGGATACTATTCCAGTTAATTGTTAAATTAGATGTCATCACTAATACACAGGGAATAATATTCCTGTTAATTGTTAAATTAGATGTCATCACTAATACACAGGGGATATTATTCCAGTTAATTGTTAAATTAGATGTCATCACTAATACACAGGGAATAATATTCCTGTTAATTGTTAAATTAGATGTCATCACTAATACACAGGGGATAATATTCCAGTTAATTGTTAAATTAGATGTCATCACTTATACACAGGTGATAAAATTCCAGTTAATTGTTAAATTAGATGTCATCACTAATACACAGATGATACTATTCCAGTTAATTGTTAAATTAGATGTCATCATATCTACACAGGTGATAATATTCCAGTTAATTGTTAAGTTAGATGTCATCACTTATACACAGGTGATAGTATTCCAGTTAATTGTTAAATTAGATGTCATCACTTATACACAGGGGATAAAATTCCAGTTAATTGTTAGATTAGATGTCATCACTAATACACAGGGGATAATATTCCAGTTAATTGTTAAATTAGATGTCATCACTAATACACAGGGAATAATATTCCTGTTAATTGTTAAATTAGATGTCATCACTAATACACAGGGGATAATATTCCAGTTAATTGTTAAATTAGATGTCATCACTTATACACAGGTGATAATATTCCAGTTAATTGTTAAATTAGATGTCATCACTAATACACAGGGGATAATATTCCAGTTAATTGTTAAATTAGATGTCATCACTAATACACAGGGAATAATATTCCTGTTAATTGTTAAATTAGATGTCATCACTAATACACAGGGGATAATATTCCTGTTAATTGTTAAATTAGATGTCATCACTAATACACAGGGGATAATATTCCAGTTAATTGTTAAATTAGATGTCATCACTAATACTCAGGGGTTAATATTCCAGTTAATTGTTAAATTAGATGTCATCACTAATACACAGGGGAGAATATTCCAGTTAATTGTTAAATTAGATATCATCACTAATAAACAAGGGACAATATTCCAGTTATTTGTTAAATTAGATGTCATCACTAATACTCAGGGGTTAATATTCCAGTTAATTGTTAAATTAGATGTCATCACTAATACACAGGTGATAATATTCCAGTTAATTGTTAAATTAGATGTCATCACTAATACACAGGTGATAATATTTCAATGAATTGTTAAATTAGATGTCATCACTAATACTCAGGGGTTAATATTCCAGTTAATTGTTAAATTAGATGTCATCACTTATACACAGGTGATAATATTCCAGTTAATTGTTAAATTAGATGTCATCACTAATACACAGGGGATAATATTCCAGTTAATTATTAAATTAGATGTCATCACCAATACACAGGGGATAATATTGCACTTAGTTGTTAAATGTGATGTCATCACTAATACACAGGCGATAATATTCCAGTTAATTGTTAAGTTAGATGTCATCATTAATACACAGGGAATAATATTCCAGTTAATTGTTAAATTAGATGTCATCACTTATACACAGGTGATAATATTCCAGTTAATTGTTAAATTAGATGTCATCACTAATACACAGGGATAATCTTCCTGTTAATTGTTAAATTAGATGTCATCACTAATACACAGGGTGTAATATTCCAGTTAATTGTTAAATTAGATGTCATCACTTATGCACAGGGGATAATATTCCAGTTAATTGTTAAATTAGATGTCATCACTAATACACAGGGGACAATATTCCAGTTAATTGTTGAATTAGATGTCATCACTAATACACAGGTGATAATATTTCAGTGAATTGTTAAATTAGATGTCATCACTAATACTCAGGGATTAATATTCCAGTTAATTGTTAATTTAGATGTCATCACTAATACACAGGTGATAATATTCCAGTTAATTGTTAAATTAGATGTCATCACTAATACTCAGGGGTTAATATTCCGGTTAATTGTTAAATTAGATGTCATCACTGATACACAGGTGATAATATTCCAGTTAATTGTTAAATTAGATTTCATCACTAATACACAGGGGATAATATTCCAGTTAATTGTTAAATTAGATGTCATCACTTATACACAGGGGATAAAATTCCAGTTAATTGTTAAATTAGATGTCATCACTAATACACAGGGGATAATATTCCAGTTAATTGTTAAGTTAGATGTCACCACTTATACACTGGTGATAATCTTCCAGTTAATTGATAAATTAGATGTCATCACTAATACACAGGGGATAATATTCCAGTTAATTGTTAAGTTAGATGTCACCACTTATACACTGGTGATAATCTTCCAGTTAATTGATAAATTAGATGTCATCACTAATACACAGGGGATAATATTCCAGTTAATTGTTAAATTAGATGTCATCACTAATACACAGGGGATATTATTCCAGTTAATTGTTAAATTAGATGTCATCACTAATACACAGGGAATAATATTCCTGTTAACTGTTAAATTAGATGTCATCACTAATACACAGGGGATAATATTCCAGTTAATTGTTAAATTAGATGTCATCACTTATACACAGGTGATAAAATTCCAGTTAATTGTTAAATTAGATGTCATCACTAATACACAGATGATACTATTCCAGTTAATTGTTAAATTAGATGTCATCATATCTACACAGGTGATAATATTCCAGTTAATTGTTAAATTAGATGTCATCACTTATACACAGGGGATAAAATTCCAGTTAATTGTTAGATTAGATGTCATCACTAATACACAGGGGATAATATTCCAGTTAATTGTTAAATTAGATGTCATCACTAATACACAGGGAATAATATTCCTGTTAATTGTTAAATTAGATGTCATCACTAATACACAGGGGATAATATTCCAGTTAATTGTTAAATTAGATGTCATCACTAATAAACAAGGGACAATATTCCAGTTAATTGTTAAATTAGATGTCATCACTTATACACAGGTGATAATATTCCAGTTAATTGTTAAATTAGATGTCATCACTAATACACAGGGGATAATATTCCAGTTAATTGTTAAATTAGATGTCATCACTAATACACAGGGAATAATATTCCTGTTAATTGTTAAATTAGATGTCATCACTAATACACAGGGGATAATATTCCTGTTAATTGTTAAATTAGATATCATCACTAATACACAGGGGATAATATTCCAGTTAATTGTTAAATTAGATGTCATCACTAATACTCAGGGGTTAATATTCCAGTTAATTGTTAAATTAGATGTCATCACTAATACACAGGGGAGAATATTCCAGTTAATTGTTAAATTAGATATCATCACTAATAAACAAGGGACAATATTCCAGTTATTTGTTAAATTAGATGTCATCACTAATACTCAGGGGTTAATATTCCAGTTAATTGTTAAATTAGATGTCATCACTAATACACAGGTGATAATATTCCAGTTAATTGTTAAATTAGATGTCATCACTAATACACAGGTGATAATATTTCAATGAATTGTTAAATTAGATGTCATCACTAATACTCAGGGGTTAATATTCCAGTTAATTGTTAAATTAGATGTCATCACTGATACACAGGGGATAATATTCCAGTTAATTGTTAAATTAGATGTCATCACTTATACACAGGTGATAATATTCCAGTTAATTGTTAAATTAGATGTCATCACTAATACACAGGGGATAATATTCCAGTTAATTATTAAATTAGATGTCATCACCAATACACAGGGGATAATATTGCACTTAGTTGTTAAATGTGATGTCATCACTAATACACAGGCGATAATATTCCAGTTAATTGTTAAGTTAGATGTCATCATTAATACACAGGGAATAATATTCCAGTTAATTGTTAAATTAGATGTCATCACTTATACACAGGTGATAATATTCCAGTTAATTGTTAAATTAGATGTCATCACTAATACACAGGGATAATCTTCCTGTTAATTGTTAAATTAGATGTCATCACTAATACACAGGGTGTAATATTCCAGTTAATTGTTAAATTAGATGTCATCACTTATGCACAGGGGATAATATTCCAGTTAATTGTTAAATTAGATGTCATCACTAATACACAGGGGACAATATTCCAGTTAATTGTTGAATTAGATGTCATCACTAATACACAGGTGATAATATTTCAGTGAATTGTTAAATTAGATGTCATCACTAATACTCAGGGATTAATATTCCAGTTAATTGTTAATTTAGATGTCATCACTAATACACAGGTGATAATATTCCAGTTAATTGTTAAATTAGATGTCATCACTAATACACAGGTGATAATATTTCAATGAATTGTTAAATTAGATGTCATCACTGATACACAGGTGATAATATTCCAGTTAATTGTTAAATTAGATTTCATCACTAATACACAGGGGATAATATTCCAGTTAATTGTTAAATTAGATGTCATCACTTATACACAGGGGATAAAATTCCAGTTAATTGTTAAATTAGATGTCATCACTAATACACAGGGGATAATATTCCAGTTAATTGTTAAGTTAGATGTCACCACTTATACACTGGTGATAATCTTCCAGTTAATTGATAAATTAGATGTCATCACTAATACACAGGGGATAATATTCCAGTTAATTGTTAAATTAGATGTCATCACTAATACACAGGGGATAATATTCCAGTTAATTGTTAAATTAGATGTCATCACTAATACACAGGTGATAATATTTAAGTGAATTGTTAAATTAGATGTCATCACGAATACACAGGGGATAATATTGCAGTTAGTTGTTAAATTAGATGTCATCACTAATACACAGGCGATAATATTCCAGATAATTGTTAAATTAGATGTCATCACTTATAGACAGGGGATAATATTCCAGTTAATTGTTAAATTAGATGTCATCAGTAATATGCAGGGGATAATATTCCAGTTAATTGTTAAATTAGATGCCATCACTAATACACAGGTGATAATATTTAAGTGAATTATTAAATTAGATGTCATCACGAATACACAGGGGATAATATTGCAGTGAGTTGTTAAATTAGATGTCATCACTAATACACAGGCGATAATATTCCAGTTAATTGTTAAATTAGATGTCATCACTAATACACAGGGGATAATATTCCAGTTAATTGTTAAATTAGATGTCATCACTTATACACAGGTGATAATATTCCAGTTAATTGTTAAATTAGATGTCATCACTAATACACAGGGGATATTATTCCAGTTAATTGTTAAATTAGATGTCATCACTAATACACAGGGGATAATATTCCTGTTAATTGTTAAATTAGATGTCATCACTAATACACAGGGGATAATATTCCAGTTAATTGTTAAATTAGATGTCATCACTAATACACAGGGGACAATATTCCAGTTAATTGTTAAATTAGATGTCATCACTAATACTCAGGGGTTAATATTCCAGTTAATTGTTAAATTAGATGTCATCACTAATACACAGGTGATAATATTCCAGTTAATTGTTAAATTAGATGTCATCACTAACACACAGGTGATAATATTTCAATGAATTGTTAAATTAGATGTCATCACTAATACTCAGGGGTTAATATTCCAGTTAATTGTTAAATTAGATGTCATCACTGATACACAGGGGATAATATTCCAGTTAATTGTTAAATTAGATGTCATCACTAATACACAGGGGATAATATTCCAGTTAATTATTAAATTAGATGTCATCACTAATACTCAGGGGTTAATATTCCGGTTAATTGTTAAATTAGATGTCATCACTGATACACAGGTGATAATATTCCAGTTAATTGTTAAATTAGATGTCATCACTAATACACAGGGGATAATATTCCAGTTAATTGTTAAATTAGATGTCATCACTTATACACAGGGGATAAAATTCCAGTTAATTGTTAAATTAGATGTCATCACTAATACACAGGCGATAATATTCCAGTTAATTGTTAAATTAGATGTCATCACTAATACACAGGGGATAATATTCCAGTTAATTGTTAAATTAGATGTCATCACTTATACACAGGTGATAATATTCCAGTTAATTGTTAAATTAGATGTCATCACTAATACACAGGGGATATTATTCCAGTTAATTGTTAAATTAGATGTCATCACTAATACACAGGGGATAATATTCCTGTTAATTGTTAAATTAGATGTCATCACTAATACACAGGGGATAATATTCCAGTTAATTGTTAAATTAGATGTCATCACTAATACACAGGGGACAATATTCCAGTTAATTGTTAAATTAGATGTCATCACTAATACTCAGGGGTTAATATTCCAGTTAATTGTTAAATTAGATGTCATCACTAATACACAGGTGATAATATTCCAGTTAATTGTTAAATTAGATGTCATCACTAACACACAGGTGATAATATTTCAATGAATTGTTAAATTAGATGTCATCACTAATACTCAGGGGTTAATATTCCAGTTAATTGTTAAATTAGATGTCATCACTGATACACAGGGGATAATATTCCAGTTAATTGTTAAATTAGATGTCATCACTAATACACAGGTGATAATATTCCAGTTAATTGTTAAATTAGATGTCATCACTAATACACAGGGGATAATATTCCAGTTAATTATTAAATTAGATGTCATCACTAATACTCAGGGGTTAATATTCCGGTTAATTGTTAAATTAGATGTCATCACTGATACACAGGTGATAATATTCCAGTTAATTGTTAAATTAGATGTCATCACTAATACACAGGGGATAATATTCCAGTTAATTGTTAAATTAGATGTCATCACTTATACACAGGGGATAAAATTCCAGTTAATTGTTAAATTAGATGTCATCACTAATACACAGGGGATAATATTCCGGTTAATTGTTAAGTTAGATGTCACCACTTATACACTGGTGATAATCTTCCAGTTAATTGATAAATTAGATGTCATCACTAATACACAGGGGATAATATTCCAGTTAATTGTTAAATTAGATGTCATCACTAATACACAGGGGATAATATTCCAGTTAATTGTTAAATTAGATGTCATCACTAATACACAGGTGATAATATTTAAGTGAATTGTTAAATTAGATGTCATCACGAATACACAGGGGATAATATTGCAGTGAGTTGTTAAATTAGATGTCATCACTAATACACAGGCGATAATATTCCAGTTAATTGTTAAATTAGATGTCATCACTTATACACAGGCGATAATATTCCAGTTAATTGTTAAATTAGATGTCATCACTAATACACAGGGGATATTATTCCAGTTAATTGTTAAATTAGATGTCATCACTAATACACAGGGGATAATATTCCAGTTAATTGTTAAATTAGATGTCATCACTAATACACAGGGGACAAGATTCCAGTTAATTGTTAAATTAGATGTCATCACTAATACTCAGGGGTTAATATTCCAGTTAATTGTTAAATTAGATGTAATCACGAATACACAGGTGATAATATTCCAGTTAATTGTTAAATTAGATGTCATCACTAACACACAGGTGATAATATTTCAATGAATTGTTAAATTAGATGTCATCACTAATACTCAGGGGTTAATATTCCAGTTAATTGTTAAATTAGATGTCATCACTGATACACAGGGGATAATATTCCAGTTAATTGTTAAATTAGATGTCATCACTAATACACAGGTGATAATATTCCAGTTAATTGTTAAATTAGATGTCATCACTAATACACAGGGGATAATATTCCAGTTAATTATTAAATTAGATGTCATCACTAATACACAGGGGATAATATTGCAGTTAGTTGTTAAATGAGATGTCATCACTAATACACAGGCGATAATATTCCAGTTAATTGTTAAATTAGATGTCATCACTTATACACAGGGGATAATCTTCCTGTTAATTGTTAAATTAGATGTCATCACTAATACACAGGGGGTAATATTCCAGTTAATTGTTAAATTAGATGTCATCACTTATACACAGGTGATAATATTCCAGTTAATTGTTAAATTAGATGTCATCATTTATGCACAGGGGATAATATTCCAGTTAATTGTTAAATTAGATGTCATCACTAATACACAGGGGATAATATTCCAGTTAATTGTTAAATTAGATGTCATCACTAATACACAGGGGATAATCTTCCTGTTAATTGTTAAATTAGATGTCATCACTTATACACAGGTGATAATATTCCAGTTAATTGTTAAATTAGATGTCATCATTTATGCACAGGGGATAATATTCCAGTTAATTGTTAAATTAGATGTCATCACTAATACAAAGGGGACAATATTCCAGTTAATTGTTAAATTAGATGTCATCACTAATACACAGGTGATAATATTTCAGTGAATTGTTAAATTAGATGTCATCCCTAATACACAGGTGATAATATTTCAGTTAATTGTTAAATTAGATGTCATCACTAATACACAGGTGATAATATTTCAGTTAATTGTTAAATTAGATGTCATCACTAATACACAGGGGATAATATTCCAGTTAATTGTTAAATTAGATGTCATCACTTATACACAGGGGATAATATTCCAGTTAATTGTTAATTTAGATGTCATCAGTAATACGTTTGGGATAATATTCCAGTTAATTGTTAAATTAGATGTCATCACTAATACTCAGGGGTTAATATTCCAGTTAATTGTTAAATTAGATGTCATCACTGATACACAGGTGATAATATTGCAGTCTATTGTTAAATTAGATGTCATCACGAATACATAGGTGATAATATTTCAATGAATTGTTAAATTAGATGTCATCACTAATACTCAGGGGTTAATATTCCAGTTAATTGTTAAATTAGATGTCATCACTAATCCACAGGGGATAATATTCCAGTTAATTGTTAAATTAGATGTCATCATTTATGCACAGGGGATAATATTCCAGTTAATTGTTAAATTAGATGTCATCACTAATACAAAGGGGACAATATTCCAGTTAATTGTTAAATTAGATGTCATCACTAATACACAGGTGATAATATTTCAGTGAATTGTTAAATTAGATGTCATCCCTAATACACAGGTGATAATATTTCAGTTAATTGTTAAATTAGATGTCATCACTAATACACAGGTGATAATATTTCAGTTAATTGTTAAATTAGATGTCATCACTAATACACAGGGGATAATATTCCAGTTAATTGTTAAATTAGATGTCATCACTTATACACAGGGGATAATATTCCAGTTAATTGTTAATTTAGATGTCATCAGTAATACGTTTGGGATAATATTCCAGTTAATTGTTAAATTAGATGTCATCACTAATACTCAGGGGTTAATATTCCAGTTAATTGTTAAATTAGATGTCATCACTGATACACAGGTGATAATATTGCAGTCTATTGTTAAATTAGATGTCATCACGAATACATAGGTGATAATATTTCAATGAATTGTTAAATTAGATGTCATCACTAATACTCAGGGGTTAATATTCCAGTTAATTGTTAAATTAGATGTCATCACTAATCCACAGGGGATAATATTCCAGTTAATTGTTAAATTAGATGTCATCACTTATACACAGGTGATAATATTCCAGTTAATTGTTAAATTAGATGTCATCACTAATACACAGGGGATAATATTCCAGTTAATTGTTAAATTAGATGTCATCACTAATACACAGGGGATAATATTCCAGTTAATTGTTAAATTAGATGTCATCACTAATACTCAAGGGTTAATATTCCAGTTAATTGTTAAATTAGATGTCATCACTAATACACAGGTGATAATATTCCAGTTAATATTTAAATTAGATGTCGTCACTAATGCACAGTTGATAATATTCCAGTTAATTGTTAAATTAGATGCCATCACTAATACACAGGTGATAATATTTCAATGAATTGTAAAATTAGATGTCATCACTAATACACAGGGGATAATATTCCAGTTAATTGTTAAATTAGATGTCATCACTAATACTCAAGGGTTAATATTCCAGTTAATTGTTAAATTAGATGTCATCACTAATACACAGGTGATAATATTCCAGTTAATTGTTAAATTAAATGTCATCACTAATACACAGGTGATAATATTCCAGTTAATTGTGAAATTAGATGTCATCACTAATACACTGTGGATAATATTCCAGTTAATTGTTAAATTAGATGTCATCACTTATACACAGGTGATAATATTCCAGTTAATTGTTAAAAAATATGTCATCACTAATACACAGGGGATGATATTCCAGTTAATTGTTAAATTAGATGTCATCACTAATACACAGGTGATAATATTTCAGTGAATTGTTAAATTAGATGTCATCACGAATACACAGGTGATAATATTGCAGTTAATTGTTAAATTAGTTGTCATCACTTATACACAGGGGATAATTTTCCAGTTAATTGTTAAATTAGATGTCATCACTAATACACAGGTGATAATACTCCAGTTACTTGTTAAATTAGATGTCATCACTAATACACAGGTGTTAATATTTCAGTGAATTGTTAAATTAGATGTCATCACGAATACACAGGTGATAATATTCCAGTTAATTGTTAAATTAGATGTCATCACTAATACATAGGTGATAATATTTCAATGAATTATTAAATTAGATGTCATCACTAATACTCAGTGGTTAATATTCCAGTTAATTGTTAAATTAGATGTCATCACTAATCCACAGGGGATAATATTCCAGTTAATTGTTAAATTTGATGTCATCACTTATACACAGGTGATAATATTCCAGTTAATTGTTAAATTAGATGTCATCACTAATACACAGGGGATAATATTCCAGTTAATTGTTAAATTAGATGTCATCACTAATACACAGGGGATAATATTCCAGTTAATTGTTAAATTAGATGTCACCACTAATACTCAAGGGTTAATATTCCAGTTAATTGTTAAATTAGATGTCATCACTAATACACAGGTGATAATATTCCAGTTAATTGTTAAATTAGATGTCATCACTAATACACAGGGGATAATATTCCAGTTAATTGTTAAATTAGATGTCATCACTAATACACAGGGGATAATATTCCAGTTAATTGTTAAATTAGATGTCATCACTAATACTCAAGGGTTAATATTCCAGTTAATTGTTAAATTAGATGTCATCACTAATACACAGGTGATAATATTCCAGTTAATTGTTAAATTAGATGCCATCACTAATACACAGGTGATAATATTTCAATGAATTGTTAAATTAGATGTCATCACTAATACTCAGGTGTTAATATTCCAGTTAATTGTTAAATTAAATGTCATCACTAATACACAGGGGATAATATTCCAGTTAATTGTTAAATTAGATGTCATCACTAATACACAGGTGATAATATTCCAGTTAATTGTGAAATTAGATGTCATCACTAATACACAGTGGATAATATTCCAGTTAATTGTTAAATTAGATGTCATCACTTATACACAGGTGATAATATTCCAGTTAATTTTTAAATTAAATGTCATCACTAATACACAGGGGATGATATTCCAGTTAATTGTTAAATTAGATGTCATCACTAATTCACAGGTGATAATATTCCAGTTAATTTTTAAATTAGATGTCATCACTAATACACAGGTGATAATATTTCAGTGAATTGTTAAATTAGATGTCATCACGAATACACAGGTGATAATATTCCAGTTAATTGTTAAATTAGTTGTCATCACTTATACACAGGGGATAATATTCCAGTTAATTGTTAAATTAGATGTCATCAGTAATCCTCAGGGGTTAATATTCCAGTTAATTGTTAAATTAGATGTCATCCCTAGTACACAGGGGATAATATTCCAGTTAATTGTTAAATTAGATGTCATCACTAATACACAGGTGATAATATTTCAGTTAATTGTTAAATTAGATGTCATCACTAATACACAGGTGATAATACTCCAGTTAATTGTTAAATGAGATGTCATCACTAATACACAGGTGATAATATTTCAATGAATTGTTAAATGAGATGTCATCACTAGTACTCAGGGGTTAATATTCCAGTTAATTGTTAAATTAGATGTCATCACTGATACACAGGGGATAATATTCCAGTTAATTGTTAAATTAGATGTCATCAGTAATACTCAGGGGTTAATATTCCAGTTAATTGTTAAATTAGATGTCATCCCTAGTACACAGGGGATAATATTCCAGTTAATTGTTAAATTAGATGTCATCACTAATACACAGGTGATAATATTTCAGTTAATTGTTAAATTAGATGTCATCACTAATACACAGGTGATAATACTCCAGTTAATTGTTAAATTAGATGTCATCACTAATACACAGGTGATAATATTTCAATGAATTGTTAAACTAGATGTCATCACTAATACTCAGGGGTTAATATTCCAGTTAATTGTTAAATTAGATGTCATCACTGATACACAGGGGATAATATTCCAGTTAATTGTTAAATTAGTTGTCATCACTAATACACAGGGGATAATATTCCAGTTAATTGTTCAATTAGATGTCATCACTAATACACAGGTGATAATATTCCAGTTAATTATTAAATTTGATATCATCACTTATACACAGGTGACAATATCCAGTTAATTGTTAAATTAGATGTCATCACTAATACACAGGGGATAGTATTCCAGTTGGTTGTTAAATTAGATGTCATCACTAATACACAGGTGATAATATTCCAGTTAATTGTTAAATTAGATGTCATCACTTATACACAGGGGATAATATTCCAGTTAATTGTTAAATTAGATGTCATCAGTAATACGCAGGGGATAATATTCCAGTTAATTGTTAAATTAGATGTCATCACGAATGCACAGGTGATAATATTCCAGTTAATTGTTAAATTAGATGTCATCACTAACACCTAGGTGATAATATTTCAATGAATTGTTAAATTAGATGTCATCACTAATACTCAGGGGTTAATATTCCAGTTAATTGTTAAATTAGATGTCATCCCTAATACACAGGGGATAATATTCCAGTTAATTGTTAAATTAGATGTCATCACTAATACAGATGTGATAATATTTCAGTTAATTGTTAAATTAGATGTCATCACTAATACACAGGTGATAATACTCCAGTTAATTGTTAAATTAGATGTCATCACTAACACACAGGTGATAATATTTCAATGAATTGTTAAATTACATGTCATCACGAATACTCAGGGGTTAATATTCCAGTTAATTGTTCAATTAGATGTCATCACTGATACACAGGGGATAATATTCCAGTTAATTGTTAAATTAAATGTCATCACTAATACACAGGTGATAATATTCCAGTGAATTGTTAAATTAGATGTCATCACGAATACACAGGTGATAATATTCCAGTTAATTGCTAAATTAGATGTCATCACTAATACATAGGTGATAATATTTCAATGAATTGTTAAATTAAATGTCATCACTAATACTCAGGGGTTAATATTCCAGTTACTTGTTAAATTAGATGTCATCCCTAATACACAGGGGATAATATTCCAGTTAATTGTTAAATTAGATGTCATCACTAATACACAGGTGATAATATTTCAGTTAATTGTTAAATTAGATGTCATCACTAATACGCAGGGTATAATATTCCAGTTAATTGTTAAATTAGATGTCACCACTAATACACAGGGGATAATATTCCAGTTATTTGTTAAATTAGATGTCATCACTAATACACAGGGGATAATATTCCAGTTAATTGTTAAATTAGATGTCATCACTTATACACAGGTGATAATATTCCTGTTAATTGTTAAATTAGATGTCATCACTAATACACAGGGGATAATATTCCAGTTAATTGTTAAATTAGATGTCATCACTTATATACAGGTGATAATATTCCTGTTAATTGTTAAATTAGATGTCATCACTAATACACAGGGGATAATAATACAGTTAATTGTTAAATTAGATGTCATCACTAATACACAGGGCATAATATTCCATTTAATTGTTAAATTAGATGTCATCACTAATACTCAGGGGTTAATATTCCAGTTAATTGTTAAATTAGATGTCATCACTAATACACAAGGTATAATATTCCAGTTAATTGTTAAATTAGATGTCATCACTAATACACAGGTGATAATATTCAAGTTAATTGTTAAATTAGATGTCATCACGAATACACAGGAGATAATATTCCAGTTAATTGTTAAATTAAATGCCATCACTAATACACAGGTGATAATATTTCAATGAATTGTTAAATTAGATGTCATCACTAATACTCAGGTGTTAATATTCCAGTTAATTGTTAAATTAGATGTCATCACTAATACACAGGGGATAATATTCCAGTTAATTGTTAAATTAGATGTCATCACTAATACTCAGGGGTTAATATTCCAGTTAATTGTTAAATTAGATGTCATCGCTAATACACAGCTGATAATATTCCAGTTAATTGTTAAATTAAATGTCATCACTAATACACAAGGGATAATGTTCCAGTTAATTGTTAAATTAGATGTCGTCACTAATACACAGTTGATAATATTCCAGTTAATTGTTAAATTAGATGTCGTCACTAATGCACAGGTGGTAATATTCCAGTTAATTGTTAAATTAGATGCCATCAAAAATACACAGGTCATAATATTTCAATGAATTGTTAAATTAGATGTCATCACTAATACTCAGGTGTTAATATTCCAGTTAATTGCTGAATTAAATGTCATCACTAATACACAGGGGATAATATTCCAGTTAATTGTTAAATTAGATGTCATCACTTATACACAGGTGATTATATTCCAGTTAATTGTTAAATTAAATTTCATCACTAATACACAGGGGATAATATTCCAGTTAATTGTTAAATTAGATATCATCACTAATACACAGGTGATAATATTCAAGTTCATTGTTAAATTAGATGTCATCACTAATACACAGGTGATAATATTCCAGTTAATTGTTAAATTAGATGTCATCACTAATACACAGGTGATAATATTTCAGTGAATTGTTAAATTAGATGTCATCACGAATACACAGGTGATAATATTCCAGTTAATTGTTAAATTAGATGTCAACACTAATACATAGGTGATAATATTTCAATGAATTGTTAAATTAGATGTCATCACTAATACTCAGGGGTTAATATTCCAGTTAATTGTTAAATGAGATGTCATCCCTAGTAAACAGGGGATAATATTCCAGTTAATTGTTAAATTAGATGTCATCACTAATACACAAGTGATAGTATTTCAGTTAATTGTTAAATTAGATGTCATCACTAATACACAGGTGATAATATTTCAATGAATTGTTAAATTAGATGTCATCACTAATACTCATGGGTTAATATTCCAGTTAATTGTTAAATTAGATGTCATCACTAATACGCACGGGATAATATTCCAGTTAATTGTTAAATTAGATGTCATCACTAATACACAGGGGATAATATTCCAGTTATTTGTTAAATTAGATGTCATCACTTATATACATTTGATAATATTCCATTTAATTGTTAAATTAGATGTCATCACTAATACACAGGGGATAATATTCCAGATAATTTTTAAATTAGATGTCATCACTAATACACAGGGGATAATATTCCAGTTAATTGTTAAATTAGATGTCATCACTAATACACAGGTGATAATATTCCAGTTAATTGTTAAATTAGATGTCATCACTAATACACAGGTGATAATATTCCAGTTAGTTGTTAAATTAGATGTCATCACTAATACACAGGCGATAATATTCCAGTTAATTGTTAAATTAGATGTCATCACTAATACACAGGGGATAATATTCCTGTTAATTGTTAAATTAGATGTCATCACTTATACACAGGTCATAATATTCCAGTTAATTGTTAAATTAGATGTCAGCACTAATACACAGGGGATAATATTCCAGTTAATTGTTAAAGTAGATGTCATCACTAATACGCAGGGGATAATATTCCAGTTAATTGATAAATTAGATGTCATCACGAATGCACAGGTGATAATATTCCAGTTAATTGTTAAATTAGATGTCATCACAAATACATAGGTGATAATATTTCAATGAATTGTTAAATTAGATGTCATCACTAATACTCAGGGGTTAATATTCCAGTTAATTGTTAAATTAGATGTCATCCCTAATACACAGGGGATAATATTCCAGTTAATTGTTAAATTAGATGTCATCACTCAAACACAGGTGATAATATTTCAATGAATTGTTAAATTAGATGTCATCACTAATGCTCAGGGGTTAATATTCCAGTTAATTGTTAAATTAGATGTCATCAATTATACACAGGTGATAATATTCCAGTTAATTGTTAAATTAGATGTCATCAATTATACACAGGTGATAATATTCCAGTTAATTGTTAAATTAGATGTCATCACTAATACACAGGGGATAATATTCCAGTTAATTGTTAAATTAGATGTCATCAATTATACACAGGTGATAATATTCCAGTTAATTGTTAAATTAGATGTCATCAATTATACACAGGTGATAATATTCCAGTTAATTGTTAAATTAGATGTCATCAATTATACACAGGTGATAATATTCCAGTTAATTGTTAAATTAGATGTCATCAATTATACACAGGTGATAATATTCCAGTTAATTGTTAAATTAGATGTCATCACTAATACACAGGGGATAATATTCCAGTTAATTGTTAAATTAGATGTCATCACTTATACACAGGTGATAATATTCCAGTTAATTGTTAAATTAGATGTCATCACTAATACACAGGTGATAATATTCCAGTTAATTGTTAAATTAGACGTCATCACTAATACACAGGGGATAATATTCCAGTTAATTGTTAAATTAGATGTGATCACTTATACACAGGTGATAATATTCCAGTTAATTGTTAAATTAGATGTCATCACTAATACACAGGGGATAATATTCCAGTTAATTGTTAAATTAGATGTCATCACGAATACTCAGGTGTTAATATTCCAGTTAATTGTAAATTAGATGTCATCACTAATACACAGGTGATAATATTCCAGTTAATTGTTAAATTAGATGTCATCACTGATACACAGGTGATAATATTTCAATGAATTGTTAAATTAGATGTCATCACTAATACTCAGGTGTTAATATTCCAGTTAATTGTTAAATTAAATGTCATCACTAATACACAGGGGATAATATTCCAGTTAATTGTTAAATTAGATGTCATCACCAATACACAGTGGATAATATTCCAGTTAATTGTTAAATTAGATGTCATCACTAATACACAGGTGATAATATTCCAGTTAATTGTTAAATTAAATGTCATCACTAATACACAGGGGATAATATTCCAGCTAATTGTTAAATTAGATGTCATCACTAATACACAGGTGATAGTATTCCAGTTAATTGTAAAATTAGATGTCATCACTAATGCACAGGTGATAATATTTCAGTGAATTGTTAAATTAGATGTCATCACGAATACACAGGTGATAATATTCCAGTTAATTGTTAAATTAGATGTCATCAATTATACACAGGTGATAATATTCCAGTTAATTGTTAAATTAGATGTCATCACTAATACACATTTGATAATATTCCAGTTAATTGTTAAATTAGATGTCATCAATTATACACAGGTGATAATATTCCAGTTAATTGTTAAATTAGATGTCATCACTAATACACAGGTGATAATATTCCAGTTAATTGTTAAATTAGATGTCATCAATTATACACAGGTGATAATATTCCAGTTAATTGTTAAATTAGATGTCATCAATTATACACAGGTGATAATATTCCAGTTAATTGTTAAATTAGATGTCATCACTAATACACAGGGGATAATATTCCAGTTAATTGTTAAATTAGATATCATCACTTATACACAGGTGATAATATTCCAGTTAATTGTTAAATTAGATGTCATCACTAATACACAGGTGATAATATTCCAGTTAATTGTTAAATTAGACGTCATCACTAATACACAGGGGATAATATTCCAGTTAATTGTTAAATTAGATGTGATCACTTATACACAGGTGATAATATTCCAGTTAATTGTTAAATTAGATGTCATCACTAATACACAGGGGATAATATTCCAGTTAATTGTTAAATTAGATGTCATCACTAATACACAGGGGATAATATTCCAGTTAATTGTTAAATTAGATGTCATCACGAATACTCAGGTGTTAATATTCCAGTTAATTGTTAAATTAGATGTCATCACTAATACACAGGTGATAATATTCCAGTTAATTGTTAAATTAGATGTCATCACCAATACACAGTGGATAATATTCCAGTTAATTGTTAAATTAGATGTCATCACTAATACACAGGTGATAATATTCCAGTTAATTGTTAAATTAAATGTCATCACTAATACACAGGGGATAATATTCCAGCTAATTGTTAAATTAGATGTCATCACTAATACACAGGTGATAATATTCCAGTTAATTGTAAAATTAGATGTCATCACTAATGCACAGGTGATAATATTTCAGTGAATTGTTAAATTAGATGTCATCACGAATACACAGGTGATAATATTCCAGTTAATTGTTAAATTAGATGTCATCACTAATACATAGGTGATAATATTTCAATGAATTGTTAAATTAGATGTCATCACTAATACTCAGGGGTTAATATTCCAGTTAATTGTTAAATTAGATGTCATCCCTAGTACACAGGGGATAATATTCCAGTTAATTGTTAAATTAGATGTCATCACTAATACACAGGTGATAATATTTCAGTTAATTGTTCAATTAGATGTCATCACTAATACACAGGTGATAATACTCCAGTTAATTGTTAAATTAGATGTCATCACTAATACACAGGTGATAATATTTCAATGAATTGTTAAATTAGATGTCATCACTAATACTCGGGTTAATATTCCAGTTAATTGTGAAATTAGATGTCATCACTAATACACAGGGGATAATATTCCAGTTAATTGTAAATTAGATGTCATCACTAATACACAGGTGATAATATTCCAGTTAATTGTTAAATTAGATGTCATCACTGATACACAGGTGATAATATTTCAATGAATTGTTAAATTAGATGTCATCACTAATACTCAGGTGTTAATATTCCAGTTAATTGTTAAATTAAATGTCATCACTTATACACAGGTGATAATATTCCAGTTAATTGTTAAATTAGATGTCATCACTAATACACAGGGGATAATATTCCAGTTAATTGTTAAATTAGATGTCATCACTAATACACAGGGGATAATATTCCAGTTAATTGTTAAATTAGATGTCATCACGAATACTCAGGTGTTAATATTCCAGTTAATTGTAAATTAGATGTCATCACTAATACACAGGTGATAATATTCCAGTTAATTGTTAAATTAGATGTCATCACTGATACACAGGTGATAATATTTCAATGAATTGTTAAATTAGATGTCATCACTAATACTCAGGTGTTAATATTCCAGTTAATTGTTAAATTAGATGTCATCACTAATACACAGGTGATAATATTCCAGTTAATTGTTAAATTAGATGTCATCACCAATACACAGTGGATAATATTCCAGTTAATTGTTAAATTAAATGTCATCACTAATACACAGGTGATAATATTCCAGTTAATTGTAAAATTAGATGTCATCACTAATGCACAGGTGATAATATTCCAGTTAATTGTTAAATTAGATGTCATCACTAATACATAGGTGATAATATTTCAATGAATTGTTAAATTAGATGTCATCACTAATACTCAGGGGTTAATATTCCAGTTAATTGTTAAATTAGATGTCATCCCTAGTACACAGGGGATAATATTCCAGTTAATTGTTAAATTAGATGTCATCACTAATACACAGGTGATAATATTTCAGTTAATTGTTCAATTAGATGTCATCACTAATACACAGGTGATAATACTCCAGTTAATTGTTAAATTAGATGTCATCACTAATACACAGGTGATAATATTTCAATGAATTGTTAAATTAGATGTCATCACTAATACTCGGGTTAATATTCCAGTTAATTGTGAAATTAGATGTCATCACTAATACACAGGTGATAATATTCCAGTTAATTGTTAAATTAGATGTCATCACTGATACACAGGTGATAATATTTCAATGAATTGTTAAATTAGATGTCATCACTAATACACAGGGGATAATATTCCAGTTAATTGTTAAATTAGATGTCATCACTAATACACAGGTGATAATATTCCAGTTAATTGTAAAATTAGATGTCATCACTAATGCACAGGTGATAATATTTCAGTGAATTGTTAAATTAGATGTCATCACGAATACACAGGTGATAATATTCCAGTTAATTGTTAAATTAGAAGTCATCACTAATACATAGGTGATAATATTTCAATGAATTGTTAAATTAGATGTCATCACTAATACTCAGGGGTTAATATTCCAGTTAATTGTTAAATTAGATGTCATCCCTAGTACACAGGGGATAATATTCCAGTTAATTGTTAAATTAGATGTCATCACTAATACACAGGTGATAATATTCCAGTTAATTGTTAAATTAGATGACATCAATTATACACAGGGGACAATATTCCAGTTAATTGTTAAATTAGGTGTCATCAATTATACACAGGTGATAATATTCCAGTTAATTGTTAAATTCGATATCATCACTAATACACAGGTGATAATATTCCAGTTAATTGTTAAATTAGATGTCATCACTAATACTCAGGGGTTAATATTCCAGGTAATTGCTAAATTAGATATCATCACTAATACACCGGTGATAATATTCCAGTTAATTGTTAAATTAGATGTCATCACGAATACACAGGTGTTAATATTTCAATGAATTGTTAAATTAGATGTCATCACTAATACTCAGGGGTTAATATTCCAGTTAATTGTTAAATTAAATGTCATCACTAATACACAGGTGATAATATTCCAGTTAATTGTTAAATTAGATGACATCACTAATACACAGCGGATAATATTCCAGTTAGTTGTTAAATTAGATGTCATCACTAATACACAGGGGATAATATTCCAGTTAATTGTCAAATTAGATGTCATCACTAATACACAGGTGATAATATTCCTGTTAATTGTTAAATTAGATGTCATCACTAATACACAGGTGATAATATTTCAGTGAATTGTTAAATTAGATGTCATCACTAATACACAGGTGATAATACTCCAGTTAATTGTTAAATTAGATGTCATCACTCATACACAGGTGATAATATTTCAGTTAATTGTTAAATTAGATGTCATCACTAATACACAGGTGATAATACTCCAGTTAATTGTTAAATTAGATGTCATCACTAATACACAGGTGATAATATTTCAATGAATTGTTAAATTAGATGTCATCACTAATACTCAGGGGTTAATATTCCAGTTAATTGTTAAATTAGATGTCATCACTAATACGCAGGGGATAATATTCCAGTTAATTGTTAAATTAGATGTCATCACTAATACACAGGGGATAATATTCCAGTTATTTGTTAAATTAGATGTCATCACTTATACACATTTGATAATATTCCAGTTAATTGTTAAATTAGATGTCATCACTAATACACAGGGGATAATATTCCAGATAATTTTTAAATTAGATGTCATCACTAACACACAGGGGATAATATTCCAGTTAATTGTTAAATTAGATGTCATCAGTAATACGCAGGGGATAATATTCCAGTTAATTGTTAAAGTAGATGTCATCACTAATAAACAGGTGATAATATTCCAGTTAATTGTTAAATTAGATGTCATCACTAATACATAGGTGATAATATTTCAATGAATTGTTAAATTAGATGTCATCACTAATACTCAGGGGTTAATACTCCAGTTAATTGTTAAATTAGATGTCATCACTTATACACAGGTAATAATATTCCAGTTACTTGTTAAATTAGATGTCATCACTAATACACAGGAGATAATATTCCAGTTAATTATTAAATTAGATATCATCACTTATACACAGGTGATAATATTCCAGTTAATTGTTAAATTAGATGTCATCACTAATACACAGGTGATAATATTTCAGTTAATTGTTAAATTAGGTGTCATCAATTATACACAGGTGATAATACTCCAGTTAATTGTTAAATTAGATGTCATCACTGATACACAGGGGATAATATTCCAGTTAATAGTTAAATTAGATGTCATCACTAATACACAGGGGATAATATTCCAGTTAATTGTTAAATTAGATGTCATCACTAATACACAGGGGATAATATTCCAGTTAATTGTTAAATTAGATATCATCACTTATACACAGGTGATAATATTCCAGTTAATTGTTAAATTAGATGTCATCACTAATACACAGGTGATAATATTCCAGTTAATTGTTAAATTAGATGTCATCACTAATACACAGGGGATAATATTCCAGTTAATTGTTAAATTAGACGTCATCACTAATACACAGGTGATAATATTCCAGTTAATTGTTAAATTAGATGTGATCACTTATACACAGGTGATAATATTCCAGTTAATTGTTAAATTAGATGTCATCACTAATACACAGGGGATAATATTCCAGTTAATTGTTAAATTAGATGTCATCACTAATACACAGGGGATAATATTCCAGTTAATTGTTAAATTAGATGTCATCACTAATACACAGGGGATAATATTCCAGTTAATTGTTAAATTAGATGTCATCACTAATACACAGGTGATAATATTCCAGTTAATTGTTAAATTAGATGTCATCACTAATACACAGTGGATAATATTCCAGTTAATTGTTAAATTAGATGTCATCACTGATACACAGGTGATACTATTCCAGTTAATTGTTAAATTAGATGTCATCACTAATACACAGGGGATAATATTCCAGTTAATTGTTAAATTAGGTGTCATCAATTATACACAGGTGATAATATTCCAGTTAATTGTTAAATTCGATGTCATCACTAATACACAGGTGATAATATTCCAGTTAATTGTTAAATTAGATGTGTTCACTAATACACAGGTGATAATATTCCAGTTAATTGTTAAATTAGATGTCATCACTAATACTCAGGGGTTAATATTCCAGGTAATTGTTAAATTAGATGTCATCACTAATACACAGGTGATAATATTCCAGTTAATTGTTAAATTAGATGTCATCACTAATACACAGGTGATAATATTTCAATGAATTGTTAAATTAGATGTCATCACTAATACTCAGGGGTTAATATTCCAGTTAATTGTTAAATTAAATGTCATCGCGAATACACAGGTGATAATATTCCAGTTAGTTGTTAAATTAGATGTCATCACTAATACACAGGTGATAATATTCTGGTTAATTGTTAAATTAGATGTCATGACTAATACACAGTGGATAATATTCCAGTTAGTTGTTAAATTAGATGTCATCACTAATACACAGTGGATAATATTCCAGTTAATTGTTAAATTCGATGTCATCACTTATACACAGGTGATAATATTCCAGTTAATTGTTAAATTAGATGTCATCACTAATACACAGGGGATAATATTCCAGTTAATTGTGAAATTAGATGTCATAACTAATACGCAGGGGATAATATTCCAGTTAATTGTTAAATTAGATGTCATCACTAATACACAGGGGATAATATTCTAGTTAATAGTTAAATTAGATGTCATCACTAATACACAGGGGATAATATTCCAGTTAATTGTTAAATTAGATGTCATCACTATTACACAGGGGATAATATTTAAGTGAATTGTTAAATTAGATGTCATCACTAATACACAGGTGATAATATTCCAGTTAATTGTTAAATTAGATGTCATCACTATTACACAGGGGATAATATTTAAGTGAATTGTTAAATTAGATGTCATCACTAATACACAGGTGTTAATATTCCAGTTAATTGTTAAATTAGATGTCATCTCTAATACATAGGGGTAATGTTCCAGTTAATTGTTAAATTAGATGTCATCACTAATACACAGGGGATAATATTCCAGTTAATTGTTAAATTAGAAGTCATCACTAATACACAGGGGAGAATATTCCAGTTAATTGTTAAATTAGATGTCATCACTAATACACAGGTGATAATATTTAAGTGCATTGTTAAATTAGATGTCATCACTAATACACAGGGGATAATATTCCAGTTAATTGTTAAATTAGATGTCATCACTAGTACACAGGGGATAATACTCCAGTAATTCTTAAATTAGATGTCATCACTTCTACACAGGTGATAATATTCCAGTTAATTGTTAAGTTAGATGTCATCACTTATACACAGGTGATAAGATTCCAGTTAATTGTTAAATTAGATGTCATCACTAATACACAGGGGTAATATTCCAGTTAATTGTTAAATTAGATGTCATCACTAATACACAGGGGTAATATTCCAGTTAATTGTTAAATTAGATGTCACCATTAATACACAGGGGATAATATTCCATTTAATTGTTAAATTAGATGTCATCACTTATACACAGGTGATAATATTCCAGTTAATTGTTAAATTAGATGTCATCACTAATACACAGGGGATAATATTGCAGTTTATTGTTAAATTAGATGTCATCACTAATACACAGGGGATAATATTCCAGTTAATTGTTAAATTAGATGTCGTCACTAATACACAGGGGATAATATTCCAGTTTATTGTTAAATTAGATGTCGTCACTAATACACAGGGGTTAATATTCCAGTTAATTGTTAAATTAGATGTCATCACTAATACACAGGTGATAATACTCCAGTTAATTGTTAAATTAGATGACATCACTAATACACAGGTGATAATATTTCAATGAATTGTTAAATTAGATGTCATCACTAATACTCATGGGTTAATATTCAAGTTAATTGTTAAATTAGATGACATCACTGATACACAGGGGATAATATTCCAGTTAATTGTTAAATTAGATGTCATCACTAATACACAGGGGATAATATTCCAGTTAATTGTTAAATTAGGTGTCATCAATTATACACAGGTGATAATATTCCAGTTAATTGTTAAATTCGATGTCATCACTGATACACAGGTGATAATATTCCAGTTAATTGTTAAATTAGATGTGTTCACTAATACACAGGTGATAATATTCCAGTTAATTGTTAAATTAGATGTCATCACTAATACTCAGGGGTTAATATTCCAGGTAATTGTTAAATTAGATGTCATCACTAATACACAGTTGATGATATTCCAGTTAATTGTTAAATTAGATGTCATCACTAATACACAGGTGATAATATTCAATGAATTGTTAAATTAGATGTCATCACTAATACTCAGGGGTTAATATTCCAGTTAATTGTTAAATTAAATGTCATCACTAATACACAGGTGATAATATTCCAGTTAATTGTTAAATTAGATGTCATCACTAATACACAGCGGATAATATTCCAGTTAGTTGTTAAATTAGATGTCATCACTAATACACAGGTGATAATATTCTGGTTAATTGTTAAATTAGATGTCATGACTAATACACAGTGGATAATATTCCAGTTAATTGTTAAATTAGATGTCATCACTAATACACAGGGGATAATATTCCAGTTAATTGTTAAATTAGATGTCATCACTTATACACAGGTGATAATATTCCAGTTAATGTTAAATTAGATGTCATCACTAATACACAGGGGATAATATTCCAGTTAATTGTTAAATTAGATGTCATAACTAATACGCAGGTGATAATATTCCAGTTAATTGTTAAATTAGATGTCATCACTAATACACAGGGGATAATATTCCAGTTAATTGTTAAATTAGATGTCATCACTAATACACAGGGGATAATATTCCAGTTAATTGTTAAATTAGATGTCATCACTGATACACAGGTGATAATATTCCAGTTAGTTGTTAAATTAGATGTCATCACTAATACACAGGCGATAATATTCCAGTTAATTGTTAAATTAGATGTCATCAATTATACACAGGTGATAATATTCCAGTTAATTGTTAAATTAGATGTCATCACTAATACACAGGGGATAATATTCCAGTTAATTGTTAAATTAGATGTCATCACTAATACACAGGGGATAATATTCCAGTTAATTGTTAAATTAGATGTCATCACTAATACTCAGGGGTTAATATTCCAGTTAATTGTTAAATTAGATGTCATCACTAATACACAGGTGATAATATTTAAGTGAATTGTTAAATTAGATGTCATCACTAATACACAGGTGATAATATTCCAGTTAATTGTTAAATTAGGTGTCGTCACTAATACACAGGTGATAATATTCCAGTTAATTGTTAAATTAGATGTCATCACTAATACACAGGTGATAATATTCCAGTTAATTGTTAAATTAGATGTCATCACTAATACACAGGTGATAATATTCCAGTTAATTGTTAAATTGGATGTCATCACTAATACACAGGGGATAATATTTTAGTTAATTGTTAAATTAGATGTCATCACTAATACACAGGGGATAATATTCTAGTTAATAGTTTAATTAGATGTCATCACTAATACACAGGGGATAATATTTAAGTGAATTGTTAAATTAGATGTCATCACTAATACACAGGTGATAATATTCCAGTTAATTGTTAAATTAGATGTCATCTCTAATACATAGGGGTAATGTTCCAGTTAATTGTTAAATTAGATGTCATCACTAATACACAGGGGATAATATTCCAGTTAATTGTTAAATTAGATGTCATCACTAATACACAGGGGAGAATATTCCAGTTAATTGTTAAATTAGATGTCATCACTAATACACAGGTGATAATATTTATGTGCATTGTTAAATTAGATGTCATCACTAATACACAGGGGATAATATTCCAGTTAATTGTTAAATTAGATGTCATCACTAATACACAGGAGATAATACTCCAGTAATTCTTAAATAAATGTCATCACTTCTACACAGGTGATAATATTCCAGTTAATTGTTAAGTTAGATGTCATCACTTATACACAGGTGATAAGATTCCAGTTAATTGTTAAATTAGATGTCATCACTAATACACAGGGGTAATATTCCAGTTAATTGTTAAATTAGATATCATCACTAATACACAGGGGTAATATTCCAGTCAGTTGTTAAGTTAGATGTCATCATTAATACACAGGGGATAATATTCCATTTAATTGTTAAATTAGATGTCATCACTTATACACAGGTGATATTATTCCAGTTAATTGTTAAATTAGATGTCATCACTAATACACAGGGGATAATATTCCAGTTTATTGTTAAATTAGATGTCATCACTAATACACAGAGGATAATATTCCAGTTAATTGTTAAATTAGATGTCGTCACTAATACACAGGGGATAATATTCCAGTTAATTGTTAAATTAGATGTCATCACTAATACTCAGGGGTTAATATTCCAGTTAATTGTTAAATTAGATGTCATCACTAATGCACAGGGAATAATATTCTAGTTAATTGTTAAATTAGATGTCATCACTAATACACAGGGGATAATATTCTAGTTAATAGTTAAATTAGATGTCATCACTAATACACAGGGGATAATATTCCAGTTAATTGTTAAATTAGATGTCATCACTATTACACAGGGGATAATATTTAAGTGAATTGTGAAATTAGATGTCATCACTAATACACAGGTGATAATATTCCAGTTAATTGTTAAATTAGATGTCATCTCTAATACATAGGGGTAATGTTCCAGTTAATTGTTAAATTAGATGTCATCACTAATACACAGGGGATAATATTCCAGTTAATTGTTAAATTAGATGTCATCACGAATAAACAGGGGAGAATATTCCAGTTAATTGTTAAATTGGATGTCATCACTAATACACAGGTGATAATATTCCGGTTAATTGTTAAATTAGATGTCATCTCTGATACAGCGGTGATAATATTCAAGTTAATTGTTAAATTAGATGTCATCACTAATACACGGGGGATAATATTCCAGTTAATTGTTAAATTAGATGTCATCACTAATACACAGGGGATAATATTCCAGTTAGTTGTTAAATTAGATGTCATCACTAATACACAGGGGATAATATTCCAGTTAATTGTAAAATTAGATGTCATCACTTATACACAGGTGATAATATTCCAGTTAATTGTTAAATTAGATGTCATCACTACTACACAGGGGATAATATTCCAGTTAATTGTTAAATTAGATGTCATCACTAATACACAGGTGATAATATTCCAGTTAATTGTTAAATTAGATGTCATCACTAATACACAGTTGATAATATTTCAATGAATTGTTAAGTTAGATGTCATCACTAATACTCAGGGGTTAATATTCCAGTTAATTGTTAAAATAAATGTCATCACTAATACACAGGGGATAATATTCCAGTTAATTGTTAAATTAGATGTCATCACTAATACACTGGTGATAATATTTCAGTGAATTGTTAAATTAGATGTCATCACTAATACACAGGTGATAATATTCCAGTTAATTGTTAAATTAGATGTCATCACTAATACACAGGTGATTATATTCCAGTTAATTGTTAAATTAGATGTCATCACGAATACACAGGGGATAATATTCCAGTTAATTGTTAAATTAGATGTCATCACTAATACACAGGGGATAATATTCTAGTTAATTGTTAAATTAGATGTCATCACTAATACACAGGGGATGATATTCTAGTTAATTGTTAAATTAGATGTCATCACTAATACACAGGGGATAATATTCCAGTTAATTGTTAAATTGGATGTCATCAGTAATACACAGGGGATAATATTCCAGTTAATTGTTAAATTAGATGTCATCACTCATACACAGGTGATAATATTCCAGTTAATTGTTAAATTAGATGTCATCACTTATACACAGGGGATAATATTCCAGTTAATTGTTAAATTAGATGTCATCACTGATACACAGGTGACAATATTCCAGTTAATTGTTAAATTAGGTGTCATCACTAATACACAGTGTATAATATTCCAGTTAACTGTTAAATTAGATGTCATCACTAATACACGGGGGATAATATTCCAGTTAATTGTTAAATTAGATGTCATCACTAATACACAGGTGATAATATTCCAGTTAACTGTTAAATTAGATGTCATCACTAATACACAGTGTATAACATTCCAGTTATTTATTAAATTAGAAAACATCACTTATATGCAGAGGTTAATATGCCAGTTAATTGTTAAATTAGATGTCACCACTAATACACAGGGGATAATATTCCAGTTAATTGTTAAATTAGATGTCATCACTAATACACAGGGGATAATATTGCTGTTAATTGTTAAATTAGATGTCATCACTAATACACAGGGGATAATATTCCAGTTAATTGTTAAATTAGATGTCATCACTAATACACAGGTGATAATATTCTAGTTAATTGTTAAATTAGGTGTCATCACTCATACACAGGGGATAATATTCTAGTTAATTGTTAAATTAGATGTCATCACTTATACACTGGTTGGCACCAGCTGGACCTAATTGTCACAAGGCGAGCCGCCTGAAACAGTGTTCAAATCACACACAGCTTCCACAGTGCGGTCTGCGACACCGACCACTCCCTGGTGTGCAGTAAGGTTAGACTCAGACCAAAGAAGTTGCATCATTCCAAGCAGAAGGGCCACCCGCGCATCAACACGAGCAGAATTTCTCACCCACAGCTGTTACAAAAATTTCTAAATTCACTTGTAACAGCCCTTCAAAACACTCCCACAGGGGATGCTGAGACCAAGTGGGCCCACATCAGAGACGCCATCTATGAGTCAGCTTTGACCACCTACGGCAAAAGTGCGAAGAGAAATGCAGACTGGTTTCAATCTCATAATGAAGAGCTGCAACCTGTCATAGCCGCTAAGCGCATTGCACTGTTGAACTACAAGAAAGCCCCCAGCGATTTAACATCCGCAGCACTTAAAGCAGCCAGAAGTACTGCACAAAGAACAGCTGGGCGTTGCGCAAACGACTACTGGCAACACCTATGCAGTCATATTCAGCTGGCCTCAGACACCGGAAACATCAGAGGAATGTATGATGGCATGAAGAGAGCTCTTGGGCCAACCATCAAGAAGATCGCCCCCCTCAAATCTAAATCGGGGGACATAATCACTGACCAACGCAAACAGATGGACCGCTGGGTTTAGCACTGCCTAGAACTGTACTCCAGGGAGAATGCTGTCACTGAGACTGCCCTCAATGCAGCCCAGCCTCTACCAGTCATGGATGAGCTGGACATACAGCCAACCAAATCGGAACTCAGTGATGCCATTGATTCTCTAGCCAGCGGTAAAGCCCCTGGGAAGGACAGCATTACCCCTGAAATAATCAAAAGTGCCAAGCCTGCTATACTCTCAGCACTACATGAACTGCTATGCCTGTGCTGGGACGAGGGAGCAGTACCCCAGGACATGCGCGATTGCAACATCATCACCCTCTATAAAAACGATGGTGACCGCGGTGACTGCAACAACTACCATGGAATCTCCCTGCTCAGCATAGTGGGAAAAGTCTTTGCTCGAGTCGCTCTGAACAGGCTCCAGAAGGACTTCATGTCGCGTTTGCAGACGTCGATAAAGTGGAGACATGGCCGGCCTGTGGGTCTGATACTCGTGGCGAGCTCGCTGTACAATGTGTCTTTGGGGATCCTGCCATCTTCCATGCGGCTCAAATGGCCAAGCCATCTCAAGCGCCGCTGACTCAGTAGTGTGTATAAGCTGGGGGTGTTGGCCGCTTCAAGGACTTCTGTGTTGGAGATATAGTCCTGCCACCTGATGCCAAGTATTCTCCGAAGGCAGCGAAGATGGAATGAATTGAGACGTCGCTCTTGGCTGACATACGTTGTCCAGTCCTCGCTGCCATAGAGCAAGGTACTGAGGACACAGGCCTGATACACCTGGACTTTTGTGTTCCGTGTCAGTGCGCCATTTTCCCTCTCTATCTTGGCCAGACTGGACATAGCAGTGGAAGACTTTCCCGTGCACTTGTTGATTTCTGCATCTAGAGACAGGTTACTGGTGATAGTTGAGCCGAGGTAGGTGAACTCTTGAACCGCTTCCAGAGCGTGGTCGCTAATATTGATGGATGGAGCATTTCTGACCTCGTGTCCCAAGATGTTCGTTTTCTTGAGGCTGATGTTTCGGCCAAATTCATTGCAGGCAGCCGCAAATCACACATACACAGGATATAACCGGTTTAATTGTTAAATTAGATGCCATCACTAATATACAGTGTATAATATCCTGGTTAACTGTTAAATTAGATGTCATCACTAATACACAGTCTATAATCTGTTTTATTGTTAAATTGAACATGAGAGCTGATATAGAGTGTTAAATGTTCCAGTTAATTGTTAAATATGATGTCTTCACTGACACACACTGTATAATATTCTGGTTAATTGTTAAATTAGATCTCATCACTAATACACAATGTATAATATTTAAGTTAACTGTTAAATTAGATGTCATCACTAATACACAGCGGATAATATTCTGGTTAATTGTTAAATTAGATGTCATCACTAATACACAGGTGATAATATTCCGTTTAATTGTTAAATTAGATGTCATCACTAATACACAGGTGATAATATTCCAGTTAATTGTTAAATTAGATGTCATCACTGATACACAGGGAATAATATTCCAGTTAATTGTTAAATTAGATGTCACCACTAATACACAGGTGATAATATTCCGTTTTATTGTTAAATCAGATGTCATCACTGATACACAATGTATAATATTTAAGTTAATTGTTAAATTAGATGTCATCACAAATACACAGTGTATAATTTTCTGGTTATTTGTTAAATTAGATGTCACCACTAATACACAGGTGATAATATTCCGTTTTATTGTTAAATCAGATGTCATCACTGATACACAATGTATAATATTTAAGTTAATTGTTACATTAGTTGTCATCACTAATACACAGGTGATAATATTCCGTTTAATTGTTAAATTAGATGTCATCACTGATACACAGGGAATAATATTCCAGTTAATTGTTAAATTAGATGTCATCACTAATACACAGGTGATAATATTCCGTTTTATTGTTAAATTAGATATCATCACTAATACACAGGTGATAATATTCCAGTTAATTGTTAAATTAGATGTCATCACTGATACACAGGATAGAGTATTCTGGTTAAATGTTAGATTAGATCTCATCACTAATACACAGGGTATAATATTCCAGTTAATTGTTAAATTAGATGTCATCACTAATACACAGGGAATAATATTCCAGTTAATTGTTAAATTAGATGTCATCACTAATACACAGTGTATAATATTCTATTTAATTGTTAAATTGGACATGATAACTAAAACAGTGTCTAAAATATCCCACTTAATTTTTAAGTTACCTGTCATCCCTAATCCACAGGGGCAATATCTTGGTTAATTGTTACGAGCTATCATCCTGAAAACTAAGTTTACACATGCTGGATAATAGTTAAATTAGACTTCATTTTTAATGCTTAGGGTAGAATATTGTGTTTAATTG
Organism: Heterodontus francisci; assembly: GCF_036365525.1. Taxonomy (NCBI): domain Eukaryota; kingdom Metazoa; phylum Chordata; class Chondrichthyes; order Heterodontiformes; family Heterodontidae; genus Heterodontus; species Heterodontus francisci. The sequence continues at coordinate 554,220 of NW_027141946.1, read as the reverse complement.
TTATATTGACATCATCCCTAATACAATGAAATTCGTGCCCTGATCCAACTGGATCTCAGCAGGCAGCTCATGTGGGTAAATAATTGTTTTAGCCCCTCCACCACTACATTGGCAGAGATCGTTCTTCCATGGAATGTCCTCTCCACATCCATAATGGTGAGAAGATACTGCTTGACTCCTTTTGCTTTCGGCAGGAGTCCCACACAGTCCACCAGCATTCTGTTAAAGGGTTCCCCAAAAGCTGGTTTGGGAATTAGGGGTGCACTTTTTATTGCAAGTTGGGGCTTCCCCACAACCTGGCACATGTGAACAGTTTTGCAGAACTCCACCACATCTTTGTAGAGTTGTGGCCAGTCTAACTGCTGTCTTATGCAGGCTTGGGTTTTTCTGATGCCGACATGTCCAGCAATTGGAATTCCTGGGTTATTCTCAGTATTTCCTTATGGTACCTGGGCAGAACCACTATCTGGTGAACCACTGTCCACTCTTCATCCGCAGGTCTCTAAGCAGGTCTCCACTTCCTCATCGTCACCTCATTCTTTAAATAGTCACACTCTGGAACTCCCTCTGCTTCTGTTTAACTTTAGACAGTCTGCGCTAACTTTTTTAACATTGGGTCAGCTTGCTCAGCCTCGACCAAGGAAGATATATTTAACACATTCTTTTTGTCCTCTAACTTCCCAAAGAAGGTTTCAGATAACTAGATAGGAGGGTCATCAGTCTGCAGTGTCAGTTCATCCTCCTCTGATGGAGCTTGTTTGAGCATGGACCATCACAACACAAAGGCAGGAAAAATGTCAGTGTCCTTCTCCTGTAACTGCTCTGTCTGCCTGATCTATTTCAGTCTCTCTAAAAGCACTGGGGAAGCTGCCACCTTCACCCTGACCAGACCATTACCCAGGCACAGGTCGACCCTGTCCATAGGTAAGCTAGGGACAATCCCCAGGGTTACCAGTCCTGAAACAAAGCTGCACTCCATGTGTACCCAATATAGAGTCCTGGGCATTTACCTTCCCCCTGAAACTGTTTTCTAATACCTGAGCGTTCGATGCCCTCTCTAGGGGAAAGTTCATGCATTTTCCCAGCAGGAGGGAATGGGTGGCCCCTGTATCCCAAGTATGGCTTTGGGCTTACTTGCCTCATTCGAGGGGTATGGGGTCACTTTTCCTTGGGGTACAAAATCCTGCTATCTCTCAGGGATTTAGTTAAATTTTCTAGCACTCTCAGTGGTGGGCATACTGAGTCTTACTGCCACAGTTAAAGTCTCAGCCTGGTATTCTGTGTTTCCCATCAGGGCCCCTTTTCCTGAACTGGTCTGGTGTACCCTGATTAATCCTACAGCTTTTCACTGTAACGTCCAGCAGTCAGCTCAGAGGTGATGGGCCTTGTTCCAGTGGAAACACACAGGCTTTTGGGCATCACTCCTGTTCTCAGCACCGTCTGCTCTAGCCGAATGAGGAGCACCTGTCTTTACAACTCTCCCTTCTTGCTCAGGGCTATTTTATTTTATTCATTCATGGGATGTGGACGTCGCTGGCTCGTCCAGCAATTATTACCCATCCCTAATTGCCCTTGAGAAGATTATTGTGAGCTGCCTTATTGAACTGCTGCAGTCCATGTGAGGTAGGTACACCCACAGTGCTGTTAGGAAGGGATTTCCAGGATTTGGACCTAGAGACAGTGAAGGAATGGCGATATAGTTCCAAGTCAGGATGGTGTGTGACTTGGAGGCGAACTTGCAGGTGGTGGTGTTACCATGCATTTGCTGCCCTTGTCCTTCTAGATGGTGGAGGTCGCGTGTTGGAAGGTGCTGTTTAAGGAGCCTTGGTGAGTTGCTGCAGTGCATCTTGTGGATGGTACACACTGCTGCCACTGTGCGTCGGTGGTGGAAGGAGTGAATGTTTGTTGATGGGGTGCCAATCATGTGCAACTGGATGGTGTCGAGTATTCCATCACACACCTGACTTGTGCCTTGTAGATGGTGGACAGGCTTTGGGGAGTCAGGAGGTGAGTTACTCGCCGCAAGATCCCTGTCCTCTGACCTGCTCTTGTAGCCACGGTATTTATATGGCTACTGCAGTTTTGTTTCTGGTCAATGGTAGTCCCTAGGATGTTGATAATGGGGAATTCAGCGATGGTAATGGCATTGAATGACAAGGGGAGATGGTTAGATTCTCTCTTGTTGGAGATGGTCATTGCCTGGCACTTGTGTGGGGTGAATGTTACTTGCCACCTACCAGCGCAAGCCTGGATACTGTCCAGGTCTTGCTGCATTTCTACACAGACTGCTTCAGTATCTGATATGTCACGAATAGTGCTCAGCCTTGTGGAATCATCAGCGAACATCCCCACTTTTGACCTCATGATTGAAGGAAGGTCATTGATGAAGCAGCTGAAGATGGTTGGGCCGAGGACACTACCCTGAGGTCCTCCTGCACTGATGTCCTGGAGCTCGGATGATTGACCTCCAACAACCACAACCATCTTGCTTTGCGCTAGGTATGACTCCAGTCAGCGGAGTGTTTCCCCCCTAGTTCCCATTGACTTCAGTTTTGCTAGGGCTGCCTGACACCATATTGGGTCAAATGCTGCCTTGATGTCAAGGGCAGACACTCTCACCTCACCTCTTGAGTTTAGCTCTTTTGTTCATGTTTGAACCAAGGCTGTAATGAGGTCAGGAACTGAGTGGCCCTGGTGGAACTCAAACTGAGCATCACTGAGCAGGTTATTGCGAAGCATGTGCCACTTGATGGCATTGTCGATGACACCTTCCATCACTTTACTGATGATTGACAGTAGGCTTATGGGGCGGTAATTGGCCGGGTTGGACTTGTCCTGCATTTTGTGTGCAAGACTTACCTGGGTAATTTTCCACATTGCCGTGTAGATGCCAGTGTTGTAGCTGTACTGGAACAGCTTGGCTCGGGGCGCTACAAATTCTGGAGTACAGGTCTTCAGTACTATTGCTGGAATATTGCCCGGGCCCATATCCTTTGCAGTCTCCAGTTCCTTCAGTCGTTTCTTTATATCACGCAGAGTGAATCGAATTGGCTGACGTCTGGCATCTGTGATGCTGGGGAGTTCAGGAGGAGGCCGAGATGGATCATCAACTCAGCACTTCTGGCTGAAGATTATTGCAAATGCTTCAGCCTTATCTTTTGCACTGATGTGCTGGGCTCCCCCATCATTGATGGTGGTGATACTTTTGGAGCCACCTCCTCCAGTTAGTTGTTTAATTGTCCACCACCATTCTCGGCTAGATGTGGTAGGACTGCAGAGCTTCGATCGGATCCGTTGGTTATGGGATCGCTTAGCTCTGCCTATCGCATGCTGCTTATTCAGTTTGGCATTCAAGTAGTCCTGGGTTGTAGCTTCACCAGGCTGACACCTCGTTTTGAGGTATGCCTGGTACTGCTCCTGGCATGCTCTCTTACACTCTTCATTGAATCCCATGTGCTTTAATTTTGCACGCTAACTTCTGACGTGGGATCGTATCAAAATCCTTCTGAAAGTCCAAATACATCACATCCACTCGTTCTCTCTTATCTATTCTATGAGTTACATCCTCAAAAAATCCCAGTAGATTTGCCAAGCATGATTTCCCTTTCGTAAATCCATGTTGACTGTGTCCGATCCTGTCATTGTTTTGCGTGTGCTCTGTTATTACATCTTTTATCATGTAGTCTAGCATTTTCCCCACTACTTATGTCAGGCTAACCGGTCAATAATTCCCTGTTGTGTCTCTACCTCCTTTTTTAAACAGTGGGGTTACATTAGCTAACCTGCAATCCATTGGAACTCCTCCACAGTCTATAGAATTTTGAAGAATGACCAGCAATGCATCTACTATTTCTAGAGTCACTTCCTAAAGTACTCTGGGATGTAGATTATCAGGCCCTGGGGGTTTATCGGCCTTCAATCCCATCAATTTCCCTAACACCATTTCTCTACCAATTCTGATTTCATACAGTCCCTCCTTCTTACTAGACCCTATATTCCCCAACATTACTGGGAGGTAATTTGAGTTCTCCTTTGTGAAGACAGAACCAAAGTATGTATTTAATTGGTCTTCCATTTCTTTGTTCCCCATTACTTCCAAACAGCATTTGATGAAGTGTCACTTAACAGGCTTGTCAGTAAAGATAAAGCCCATGGAATAAAAGGGACAAAGTTGTCTGCATGACAGGAAGCGGAGAGAGTGGGTGAAAGGTTGTTTTTAGACTGGAGGAAGTTTCCCCAGGGGTCGTTACTAGGTCTGCTACTTTTCATGATATATATTAAACACTTGGACTTGAGTGTAAATGGCACAATTTCAAACTTTACACTTGGCACAAAACTTAGAAATGCATTGCACAGTGAGGATGATAGTGACAGACTTCAAGTGGATATAGAGAGGTTGGTGTAATGGACGGACACGTGGCAGATAAACTTTAACAGAAGCGCAAATTGATACTTTTACATAGGACGGAGAGGAGAGGCAATGGAAAAGAAAGGGTGTAATTTTAATGGGGGTGTAGCAACAGAGTGGATGCATGTGAATAGTTCAATGGCAGATACAATTGTTAAAAATGACATGCTGTGTGACTGTTACAAAGACAAACTATCCCTCCTTGTCCTTCAGAAACTTACTGCAGCCTGTTACAATGTTGGTTACACCATCGCCCTCCAACAACTCTCCACTTTCGTCCAGCTGGAAGGAACTGCTGTTACCTTTTTATTAATTCATGGAATGTGGGCATCGCTGTCTAGGCCAGCATTTATTGTCCATCCCTAATTGCCCTTGAGAAGGTGGTGGTGAGCTGCCTTCTTGATCTGCTGCAGTCCATCTGCTGCGGGTACACCCACAGTGCTGTTCGGAACTGAGTTCAGGAGTTTGACCCAGCGATAGTGAAGGAACGGTGATATAGTTCCAAGTCAGGATGGTGTGTCACTTGGAGGGGAACTTGCAGGTGGTGGTGTTCCCATGCATTGTTGCCCTTGTCCTTCTAGTTGGTAGAGGTCGTAGGTTTGGAAGGTGCTGTCTAAGGAGCCTTGGTGCGTTGCTGCAGTGCATCTTGTAGATGGTACACACTGCTGCCCCTGTGTGCTGGTGGTGGAGGGAGTGAATGACACCCCAATCACAACAATCAAGCAGGCTGCTTTGTCCTGGATGGTGTTGAACTCCTGGAGTGTTGTTGGAGCTGCGCTCATCCAGGCAAGTGAAGAGTATTCCATCACACTCCTGACTTGTGCCTTATAGATGGTGGGCAGGCTTTGGGGAGTCAGGGGGTGAGTCACTTGTAGCAGGATTCCTAGCCTCTGACCTGCTCTTGTAGTTTCAACTCAGATTCTGGTCAATGGTAGGCCCTAAGATGTTGATGGGGTGGGGTGGGGGGGGGGGGGGGGGGTGGCATTCAGCCATGGTAATGCCATTGAATGTCAAGGGGAGATGGTTAGAATCTCTTTTATTAGAAATTATCATTTCCTGCCACTTTTGTGGCATGGATATTACTTGCCACGTATCAGCTCAAGCCTGAATGTTGTCTAGGTCTTGCTGCATATGTCTGTCTTCAGTATCATAGCAGTTGTGAATAGTGATCATCATTGTACAGTCATCAGTGAACTTTCCCACTTCTGACCTTATGATTGAAGAGGGTCATTGATGAAGCAGCTGAAGATGGTGGGGCCTAGGACACTACCCTGAGGAACTCCTGCAGTCATGTCCTGGAGCTCAGATGATTGACCTCCAACAACCACAACCATCTTCCATTGTGCTAGATATGACTCCAACCAGTGGAGAGATTTCCCCCTGATTCCCATTGACTTCTATTTAGTGAGGTTCCATTCATATCTAAAATAACAGAAAATGCTGTAAATACTCAGCTTGTCTGGCAGCATCTGTGGAGAGAGAAGCAGAGTTAATGTATCATGTTGATGAACTATCATCGGAACCGACAATGGTTCGAAATGTAAATGGTTTTGAACATGTGAAAGGTGGGGAAGAACAACAAAAGGGAAGGTCTGTGATAGGGCCGAGGATGGGGAGTTTAAATGACAAAGAACAAGGCAAAGGGAGTGGTAACATTTGTTGTAAGAGACAAAACATTTGTCCAGGGAGAGTGTTAATGGCTGAATAATGAACTGCTCTGTCCAAAAGCAAGAGCATGAAAAACAAATTTAATACCAGGTGACGGTGTGAAATTGTTCAACTCCGTGTTGATCCAGAGGCTCTAACGTGTCTCAATGGCAGATGAGGTTCTGTTCCTCAAGCTTGTATTGAGCTTCACTGGAACACTGCAGCAGGTCGAGGACAGAAATGTCAGTATGGGAGCAGAGCAGTGAATTAAAGTGGCAAGTGATCAGAAGATCGGGGTCGTGCTTGTGGACTGAATGGACAGGTTCCACAAAGCGGTCACCCAATCTGTATTTGGTCTTCCCAATGTTTTTTTTTAATCGTTCATGGGATGTGGGCGTTGCTGGCTCGGACGGCATTTATTGCCCATCCTTACTGTAGTGGAGACTGCATTGTGAACAGAAAATACAGTAAACTAAATTGAAAGAAGTGCTAATAAATCACATGAAAGGTGTGTTTGGGGCCTTGGATAGTGAGGAGAGAGGAGGTAAAAGGGCAGGTATTACACCTCAAGTGATTGCAGGAGAAGGTGTCCTGGGAAGGAGGCAAGGTGTCTGGTGTGATGGAGGAGTGGACCAGGCTTTCACGGAGGGAAGAATCCCTTTGTAATGCTGACAGGGGAGGGGAGGGAAAGGTGCATTTAGTAGTGGCATCACGCTGGAGGTGGCAGATATAGATGGGCTGGTATGATGGGCGGAGCCGTGACAGATGGAATTTAATCCTGAGAAGTGTGAGGTGATGCTTTTTGGTAGGACTAACAAGGCAAGGGAATATACAATGGATGGTAGGACCCTAGGATGTACAGAGGGTCAGAGGGATCTTGGTGTACTTGTCCATAGATCAATGAAGGGAGCAGCACAGGTAGATAAGGTGGTTAGGGAGGCATACGGGATAATTGTCTTTATTAGCCGAGGCATAGAATATAAGAGCAGGGAGGTTATGATGGAGCTGTATAAAACACTATTTAGGCCACAGCTGGAGTACTGTGTACAGTTCGGGGCACCACACTATAGGAAGGATGTGATTGCACTGGAGAAGGTGCAGAGGAGATTGCTCAGGATGTTGCCTGGGCTGGAGCATTTCAGCTATGAAGAGAAAGTGAAAAGGCTAGTGTTGTTTTCCTTAGACCAGAGGAGGCTGATTGGGGACCTGATTGAGGTATACAACATTATGAGGAGTGTAGATAGGAATAGACCTTTTCCCTTAGCGGAGGGGTCAATAACCAGGGGGCATAGATTTAACGTAAGTGGCAGGGGTTTTAGAAGGGATTTGAGGAAAACAAATTCACCCAGAGAGTGGTTGGGCTCTGGACCACACTGCCTGAAGTGGAAGTGGAAGCAGGAACCCTCACAACATTTAAGAAGTATTTAGATGAGCACCTGAAACGCCAGAGCACACAAGACTACGGGCCAAGTGTTGGAAAATAGGAATAAAATAGATAGGTACTTAATGGCCATCACCGATGCGATGGGCCACAGGATCTGTTTTTATGCTGTATAACTTGGACTCTATGAAGTGAGTGGAGTTGAAGGAGAAGTTGTTCAATGTGAGAACAGGTTCAGCCAGGTGGAGGAGGGTGGTATTGCATGGGGACCGCTTGGGCCTCTGTTCAAGGAAGAAGCCGAGAACACTAAGACCGTCCTGGTGGGGGATAGGAGGTGTAGAGAGATTGGACGTCCATAGTCAAGAGGAGGCTTTTAGGGCCAAGAAACTGAAAATTTTCAAAATGACGTAGAGCGTCTGAAGAGTCACAGATGTAAGTGGAAAGAGACTGGACCAGGGGGAAAAATCGAGTCAAGATAGGAAGAAATAAGTTCAGTGAGGCAGGAGCAGGCTGAAACAATGTGTCGACCAGGGAAGCCCTGTTTGTGAATTTTGGGAAAGAGGTAGAAGCGAGCTGTCCGGGGTTGTGGGACTATGAGGTTGGAAGCTGCAGAGGGAAGATCCCCAGAGGAGATGAGGTCAGTGACCATTCTGTGAACAGTAGCTTGATGTTCTGTGGAGGGATCATGGTCCAGACGGAGATAGAAAGAAGTGTTTGAGATTTGGCGTTCAGCGTCTGCAAGGTAGTGGGCAGTACGCCAGACAACAACAGCACCACCCTTGTCTGCAGATTTGATCACAATGTCGGGATTAGACCTGAGAGAACGGAGTGTGGCAATTTCAGAGGGGGGCAGGTTAAAATGAGTGAGGGGGCAGAGAAATTGAGATGGCCGATGTCTCACCGACAGTTCTCAATGAAAAGATCAAGAGTGGGTAAGAGGCCAGAGGTGGAGGTCCAGGTGGAGGGAGAATACTTGAGGTGGGTGAGTGGGCCCACTGGTCGGGGGGAGGACTGCTGGTCAAAGAAGTGAGCAGGAGGCCTTGGCGATGGAAAAGAACTCAATATCATGCCATGCCTGGAATTATTAGAGGTGGGGGCATAAGGCATAAAACTGAGTCATTTGTTAAGTACAGATCATTCAGTGACAGAGAGGGGAAGACGCCATTGTTTAAAAATAAGGGGTCACCCAATAAAACAGAGATGAGGAGAGGTGTTCCCTCTCAGAGGGTCGAAAGTCTTCCTCTAAAGACAGTGGAAGCAGAGAATTTTTAATGCAGAGCTGGATAGATTCTTGATAAGCAAAGGAGTGAAAGGTTACCGGGGGTAGCTGGAAATGTGAAGTAATCAGTTCAGCCAGGAACTTATTGAATGGTGGAGCAAGCTCGAAGGGCCGAGTGGTCTACTCCTGCTCCTAATTAGTATGTTCGTATATAAATACATGTTTTTGTTATTGCTGTCTTCGGAACAGCACTGTATACTTCTCCACAGCCTGACAAACAATATATTTTCTGTGCCTTAGCCAATTGGATGTTCACACAACCACTGCCCCTTTGATCCATTGAGTTCAGTTTTCCTAAGAAGTCTATTAAATGACACTTGATCAAACGCCTTTTGAATGTTTATATACATAACACCATCTGTGACACCCTCATCAATTCCCTCCAATACTCCATCAAATAAATCCTTCAAGTTTGTTAGATACAATTTGCCTTTAACGTGTTCATGGTAGTTGACATTTATAAACCCTTGCTTTTCAATACAGCAGATATCTTTGTCCAGGTTTAGGGTTGAAATTTCCCCACTGATGACGTCACACTGACTGGTCAGTAAATACAGGGTTTACTCCATTTCTCCTTTTTAAAACAGGGTGTAACATTTACAATTCTCCAGTCCACTGTCATCACTCCCATATCCAAGAAGGATTGGAAGATTCTGGCCAGTGCCTCTGCTATTTCCACCATTCCTTCCCTCAGCAATCCTCAGACATCCCATCCAGACTGGGTAAATGTTCTACTTTGTGCTACAAAAAGTGTTGGATTGCAAGGTATTTACTGAACCTGTTTGTTCAGTGACTGTAATGAATGTCTGTCTCCATGGACCCTAATTGTGTCACTGGAGAGCTTTTCTCTTCTATTAATAATGGGCTACTTTCAATGTGTAACTAACAGAGATCAGCAGCTCCAGAGAGAGGGAGAGGAGAGATCAGAATCTGAGAATAGACTGGAATGTTACAACAATGGGTCAGAATCTAAGAACAATAGATTGGAATGTTACAATAATGGACAGGAGTTTATCCGATTGGTTTGATTATCTTACTGCGGATTATTATTGGTACACGTTAGCGGATCGGATCTATTGTGCACTGAGGATGATTCAACACATTTATTATCCAATCCTCGCTATTGTTGGTGTCCCTGGTAAGTTTCTCTATCCAGCTATTAATTCTATAAACCATGATTAACTGTTTTACTGTTCTTAACAGCGACCACCTCCAAAATAACATCCTCTATGTGAGCCCATTTGCTACAAAAACTCTGATCATTGCCTTTGTCAAATTTACTATTCCAATGCTGTCCTGGTTACCCTCCCTGTTACAAACCACCATAAACAACAGGCAATCCAAAATTCTGCTGCCCATATCCTAAGTCACACTAAATCTCATTCACACAACATCCCTGTGCTCAGTGACTTACAATAGTTTCTGTCGGACAGAGTATACAGGAAGAAATAAATGGGGTGTGTAAGAAAGGTACCACAATAATCATGGGTGTCTTTAATCTGCGTGCAGATTGGACAAATCAGATTGGCCAAGGGAGCCGGGAAAATTAGTACATCGAGTGTATTCAGGACAGTTCTTAGAGCAGAACGTTCTCGAGTCAACCAGAGTGCAGGCTATTCTAGAACTGGTAATGCACAATTGAACAGGATTAGTCAAGAACCTCCTGGTAAAGCAGACACTGGGCGACAGTGACCATAACACGATAACATTTCAATGTTCAGATTGAAGGGGAAACTGTGGGTCTAAGACTAGTTTTTTTTAAACCTAAATAAAGGTAATTTTAAGGATATGAAGGCATAGCGAGCGAAAGTGAACTGGGAAACTAGGTTAAAAGTTAGGACAGTCGAGATGCAGTGGCAGACTTTGAAGGAGTTACTTAACTCTCAGCAAAGAATTACTTCAGTGAGAAAGAAAGACTCTTGTGGACGGTTGCATCATATGTGGTTAAATAAGGAAGTTAAGGATAATATTAAATTGAAGGGAGCACTGTACAAATCTGCAAAGATTGTTGGTGGGTGAAAAGATTGGTCAGATTTTAAGAACCAGCAATCAATGATAAAAAAGGGAAAAGGTAGAGTGTGGGAGAAAGCCAGCTAGTAATATAAAAACAGAATAAGAGTTTCTCCAAGTATTTACATTGGAAAAGAGTAACGAAAATTAGTGTTAGTCCAATAGAGAGTGAGTTTGGGGAATTAATAATGAGAAACAAGGACATGGCAGAGGTGTTGAACAGGTATTTTGAGTCTGTTTTCACTGTCGTAGAGTTTGAAAACCTTCCAAGGATATTAAATCAGGAGGCAAAAGGAAGTGAGGAACTAAAAACAATCACCATGACCAGAGAAAAGATGATACAGGGAAAACTATTACACCAAAAGGCTGACAGGACCCACCATCCGTGATTAACTAAACTAGCTAAAGATAGTATCAAACTTAAAGATAAAGCATATAACGGTGCAAAGCTGGGTGACAGGGCAGAACATTGGACAGAATATAAAAAGCAGCAAAGAACAACTAAAAGATTAATACGGTGGGAAAAAAACAAGAGTACGAGGGAAAGCTAGCTAGAAATATAAAGACTGATAGGAAGAGTGTCTACAGATATTTGAACAAGGGAAGAGTTAACAAAGTGAGTATTGGTCCTACAGAAAGTGAGTCTGGGGAATTAATAACGGAAAATAAGGAGATGGCAGATGAATTGAGCAGCTATTTTGTATTGGTCTTCACTATTGAGGATACAAGTAACATCCTAGTGTTAGCTGTAAATCAGGAAATGGAAGGGAGGGAGGAACCCAAGACAATTACAATCACCATGGAAGTGGTATGAGCAAATTGTTGGAGCTGCGGGCTGACAAGTCCCGATGGACTTCTTAAAAGAAGTGGTGAGTGAGATAGTTGATGCATTGGTTTTGATTTTCTAAAATTCCCTTGATTCGGGGAAGGTTCCATTAGATTGGAAAATAGTGAATGTAACTCCTTTATTCAAAAAGGAAGGGAGACAGAAAGCAGGAAACTAACTTAGCTTAACATCTGTCCTAGGAAAACGTTAGCAGCTATTATTGAAGATGTAATAGCAGGGCGTTTGAAAACGCCAAGGTAATCAGGCAGAATCAACATCGTTTTGTGAAAGGAAAATCATGTTTCTCCAATTTATTGGAGTTCTTCGAAGAAGTAACATGTGCTGTGGAGAAAGGGGAGTCGGTGGATGTACTGTACTTAGATTTCCAGAAGGCATTTGATAAGATGCCACATCAAAGGTTATTGTGGAAAATAAAAGCTCATGGTGTAGCGAGTATCATTTTGGCATGGATAGAAGATTGACTAGCTAACAGGGAACAGAGAGTAGGCAGAAATGGGTCATTTTCTGGTTAACAAGATGTAACGAGTGGTGTGCCACAGGGATCAGTGCTGGGGACTCAACTTTTTTACAATTTATAGAAATAACTTGTTTGATGGGACTGAAGGTATGGTTGTTAAATTTTCTGATGAGACAAAGATAGGTAGGGAAGTAAGTTGTAAAGAGGGCATAAGGAGGGATAGAGATAGGTTAAGTTAGTGGGCAAAGATCTGGCAAATGGAGTACAATGTGGGAAAATGTGAAATTGTCCATTTTGGCAGGAAGAATAAAAAAGAAGCATATTATCTAACTGATGAGAGATTGCAGAGCTGTGAGTTGCAGAGGGATCTGAGTGTCCTAGTCCATGAATACCAAAAGGTTAGTGTGCAGGTACAATGAGAAATCAGGAAAGCTAATAGAATGCTATTATTTATTGCAAGGGGAATTGAATACAAAAGTAGGGAGATTTTTCTACAGTTATACAGGAAATTGGTGAGACTACATCTGGAGGACTGTGTACAGTATTGGTCTTCTTATTTAAGGAAGGATGTAAATGCGTTGGAAGCAATTGAGAGAAGGTTTACCAGACTAATACCGGGAATGGGAGAGTTGTCATATGAGGAAAGATTGGACAGACTAGGCTTGTATCTGCTGGAGTTTAGAAGAGTAAGAGGCGACTTGATTGACACAAACAAGATCCTGACGGATTTTGATAGGATGGATGTGGAAAGGATGTTTTCCCTTGTGTGAGAATGTAGAACTCGGTTTCACTGTTTAAAAATAAGGGGTCGCCCATTTAAGACAGAAATGGGATTTTATTATCTCTCTGAGTGTCATGAGTCTTTGGAATTGTCTTCCTCAAAAGGCGATGGAAGCAGAATCTTTGAATATTTTTAAAGCAGAGGTAGATAGATTCTTGATAAGCAAGGGGGTGAGAGGTTATTGGGGGTAGGCAGGAATGTGGAGTCGAGGTTACAATCATATCAGCCATTATCTTATTGAATGGTGGAGCAGGCTGCAGGTGCTGAGTGGCTTACTCCAGCTTCTACTTCTTATGTTCGTATAACAAGTCCCCACGACCAGATGGCCTGCATCCTAGGGCTTTAATTTCAGTGGCTGCAGTGACAGTAGAGGCATTGTTTATAATCTTCCAAAATCCCTTAGACTCTGGAAGGGTCCCAATGCATTGGTTAATAGAAAATGTAAGGCATTCATTCAAGAAGGGAGGGAGACCGAAAACAGGAAACGATAGGCCAGTTAGCCTAAAATCTGTCCTAGGGAAATTGAGAGAATCCATTAATAAGGACGTGGAAAACCATCATGGGATCAGACAGAATCAAACATGGTTTTGTGAAAGGGAAATCATATGCAACGAATTTATTAGAGCTCTTTGAGGAAGTGAAAAGCAAGGTGGATAAAGGGGCACCTGTAGATGTGGTGCACTTGGATTTCCAAAAGGCATGTTGTAAGGGGTAACATATTCACATGGATAAAGGATTAGCTAGCTAACAGGAAAAGAATGGGATAAATTGATATTTTTGTGTTTGCAACCTGTAATTACTGGAGTGCCACAGGGATCAGTGCTCGGCCTCAACTATTTACAATATATATCAAAGACTTGGCTGAAGGGACAGAATGCATGGTAGCTAAATTTGTCGATGACAGGAAGATGGGAACGAAGGTACCTTGTCAAGTGGAGGTAAATAGTTTACAAAGAGATAGAAATAGGTTAAGTGAGCTTGCAAAACTTTGGCAGATGGAGTACAATGTGGTAATATGTCAACTTTTCCACTTTGGCAGGAAGAACAGAAAAACAGTATACTATGTAAATGTAAAAAGATTGAAGAACTCGGTGGAACAGAGGGATCTGGGTGTTCTGGTACATGAATCAGAAAGAATTTGTATTCAGGGACTGCAAGTGATTAGGAAGGCAAATGGAATATTAATGCTTATTGCAAAGGGACTCGTGTATAAAAGTGGAGAAGTTTTACTGCAGCTGTGCAGGGCCTTGGTGAGACCACATCTGGAGTATTGTGTACAGTTTTAGTCTCCTTACTTGATAAAAATGACATAGTTGCATAAGAGACAGGTCAACAAAAGTTCACTTGACCCAATCCCTGAATGAAGGGCTTATTGTATGAAGAAAGTTTGAAGCGGTTGGGGTTTAGAAGAATGAGAGGTGTCTTATTGAAACCTATCAGATCCTGAGTGGGCTTGATAGTGCCGATACTGGGAGGATGCTTCCTCTTGTGAGGGAGACTAGAACAAGGGGATCAAGTTTAAAAATAACAGATCAGCCATGTTCTTATCGAATGGTGGAGCAGGCTCAAAGGCCTAATGGCCTACTCATGCTCTTGAGTACTATGTTCCTGTGTCCAGTGACACCTCAAATTTTAATATTTTCACTCGTGCGATCAAATCCCTCCATGGCGTCACCCTCTGGTTATCCAAATCCACTGTCCATTTCCAATATTCATCTTCTAATTCCCTTTTTAAAGTGAGTTTCTTTCCCTCTCTCTCTCCCTGACCACACATTTCATCTCTCCAGCTCCACTGGTGCTGCGGAAGTTTGGATCCATAAAATGGTGTGAGCTGCACTGATGGTCACATCCAACACATTGTGCAGGACACCCAGGCTGACCGGGGTGCTAGCGTGTGTGTAACATGTGTGTGTGTCTGTAGTGTGAGGAGGGTCTGAATATGGCGTCAATCAGCCATTCCAGCAGCTTTAATGTACGTCTTTGAAACTTGGTCTTTGCATGTCCACTGACTACCTGTGTTAGTCACTCTTAGCTGAACATACATTCAGCAGCACGAGGAACCCCCTCTAGTGTTATTTAAAAGGACCAGGCGTCCAACTTACAGGTGAGGGGCTTTTGACTTACTTCTGCTATTGTAAAGTTAGTGGAGGTGCTGTGGATGGTTTTCTGGAAGTTGTGCTGTGAGCTGCTGCAGACATTCAGGGAGGACAGAGGATTTGGTGACCCAACTCTGGCCGAGGTATGGGGACTGTAGTTACAGTGTCTCTGGGTCTGTAACATGATCAACAAATGGAGCAGAGGCTGCAGAGAGGGGAAGCTCTGCAAAGAGCGAGGAGGAGGTGGGGGCTCTGCCCTACCCACCCCGGGTTTTCCAAGAGCAAAAAGAGCACTGGTCCTAATGCCGAGCCCTAGGGAACACCACTGTATACTCCTATCGAGTCTGAACAACAACCTTTCACCACTTCTCTCTGTTTACTGTTCATTAGCCAATGTTATATCCACACTGTCACTGTCCCTTTAATGCATAGGGTTCAGTTTTCCTAACCTGTCTATTGAATGTCACTTGATCAAACACCTTTTGAAAGTCCATATATATAACTTCAATCACACCACCCTCATCAACTCTCTCCATTGTTTTATCAAAGAACTCCATCAAGTTTACCTCAGCACCACCTCTCTCCACTCCTCCACTGTTGTTAAATTATCAGACTGCTTATCTGACATCCAGGACTGGACGAGCAAATATGTCCTCCAATTAAATATTGGGAAGACTGAAGACATTGGGCTGGATTTTGTTGAGTTCTGACGTCAGGTTCCGTGGTGGGGATGCAGAAGATCGGAGTGGCAGCGGTTGCCACGGAGCCAGACATCGGGATTGCTGGGCCTGATCTTCCCGTCACGGAACCAGATGTTGGGAATGCTGGACATGATCTTCCTGTCATGGAGTCGGGCATCGGGAATGCTGGGCCTGATCTTCCCGGTGATGTGGAGGTTCCGTGGTGTGCCGACCTCCATCGCACGGTGACGGGACCCTGCTTTAAATATTTCAATAAACTCTATGCATATATTTCTGTCCAATTCCCTGGGATCTTACCAAATGCCCGGAATCTTCCATGCAGCAGCTGGCAGTCTCACACCTTCACTTACCTGTCCAGGGAAAGCTGGTGCCACCGAGTTGGGGAAGGGGGAAAGTCGGATTTTTAGTGCAGTGTGGTGGCTGACGGTGTCAACTCTGCATTAATAGTGTTGGGGGAGAAGGGGAGAACTCTACACTTTGTACAGTTGTTGGGGTGGGGGAAACTCGGCAGGTTAAGAGTTTTGGGGGGCGGGGAGAAGGCAACTGTACTCTATAAGTGTTTTGAGGGAAAGGGTTATCATTTTATTTGCAGTGCATTCGGGGAGAGCGGTACGGGGTCAAACGTTGCACTTTTTGTGGCAATTCGGGCAGCCCTTTAAAAATGGCTCCAGTGTCTGTGTAGAGGCAGCTGACAGAACAGCTGGTGTCGCTGAGGCCATCCCTGCCACGTGATTGGAGTGGGGCTTGTGACCCGCCCACCATATTAAAATGAGCCACCGCACACGACATCACAGCAGCACGGCGACACGTGGACCGCACACATGGGCCGACAATTCTTGGCATGCCACTGGGGAGAATAACATTTAGTCCATTTTTTGTACTTCCTGGTCCTAGCTCTGTTCCCTAGCTAGCAATTCTGTATCTCTCCCTAGTAACAGTCTATGATTAATATAGTCTGTTCACAACATTGGTGTCAATTTGACCACAAGATGAGCTTCCAACCTCAAGTTGCCGCCATCACTTTGACCGCCTATTTCCAGCTCTGTAACATCACCTGACTATGGCCATGCCTCAGCTCAGCTGTTGCTGAAACCCTCATTCAAGAAAACAGTCGCTGCTAGACCTTGTACTTGGGAATGAGGTGGGCCAAGTGGATCAAGTATCAGTAGGAGAACATTTTGGGGATAGTGATCATTGTGTCATAAGGTTTAGGCTGACTATGGAAAAGGAGAAACAGCAATCCAGGGTACGAATAATTAACTGGGGGAAGACCAACTTGAATGGGATAAGAATGGGGCTGGGGCGATTAAGTTGGAGTCAAAAGCTGGCAGGAAAACCGGTCGATGAACGATGGGCTACCTTCAAAGAAGAGATAATTCGGGCACAGTCAAGTTATGTTCCTTCGAAGGGGAAAAGTGGAGCAAACAAATACAGAGTTACCTGGATGACAAAAGAGGTAGAAATTAAGATAAAGAAGGAAGAGTGTGCTTATGACAGATGCCAAGTAGAAAATACTATTGAGAACCAGGCTGAATATAGAAAGTCCAGAGTAGAAGTGAAAAAGCAAATAAGAGAAGCAAATAGAGAGCATGAAAAGAGACTGGTAGCTAACATAATGGTATTCCAAGGTTTTCTATAGACATATAAGTATCAAAAGGGTGGTAAATGGAGGACTAGGGCTGATTAGAGACCAGAAAGGGGATTTATACATGGAGGAATAGGGCATAGCTGAGGTACTAAATGAATTCTTTGCATCTGTCTGTACCAAAGGATACGATAGACCCACGAGGAGTTAAGTCGGATGCTAGAAGTTGCTCAATTTGATAAAGAGGATGCATTAGATAGGCTGTCTGTACTTAAAATGGATACGGCACCAGTGCTGGCTAAGATACATCCAAGAATACTGAGGGAAGTGAGTGTGGAAATCGCAGAGGCACTGGCCATAATTTTTTAATCTTCCTCGGACTCTGAGGTGGTGCTCGGGGACTGGAGAATTACAAACGTTACATCTTTGTTCAAAAAAGGGTGTAATGATAAACCCAACAACTGCAGGCCAGTCAGTTTGGTGGTGGGGAATCTTCGACAAAAATAATTCGGGACAAAATTAATAGTCAATTGGATAAATGCGAGTTAGTTAAGGAAAGCCAGCATGTATGTCTTAAGGGAAAATCATGTTTAACTAACTTTCTGGACTTTTTTGAGGAGGTAACAGAGAGGGCTAATGAGGCCAATGCTGTTGGTGTGGTGTATATGGACTTTCAAAAGGTGTTTGATACAATGTCACACAACAGACTTGTGAGCAAACTTGTAGCTCATGGAATAAAAGGGATGGTAGCAACATGGATATGAAATTGGCTGAATGACAGGAAAGAAAGAGTAGTGGATAATGGATGTTTTTTGGACTGGAGGAAGGATTGTAGTGAAGTTCCCCAGGGATCAGTGTTGGGACCCATGCTTTTCCTGATATATATTAATGACCTAGACCTTGTTGTGCAGGGTACAATTTCAAAGTTTGCAGATGATATGAAACTTAGAAGCACAGTGAACTTTGAGTTGGATAGTGTAGAGCTTCAAATGGACATAAAACAAGTTGTTGGAATGGGCAGACAGGTGGCAGACCAAGTTCAATGCAGAGAAATATGAAATGATTCATTTTGGTAGGAAGAACATGGAGAGACAATATAAAATAAAGGGTAAAATTCTAAAGGGGGTGCAGGAGCAGAGGGACCTGGGTGTATATGTCCATAAGTAATTGAATGTGGCAGGACAGGTTGAGAGAGCGATTAATAAAGCATATATATCCTGGGCTTTATTAATAGGTACATAGAATGCAAGAGCAATGAGGTTATGTTGAACTTGTATAAGACACTAGTTCAGCCTCAGCTGGAGTATTGAGTCCAGTTCTGGGTGTCTGTCATGCAGAATCCCCACCTGCAAAGAAAGAGGCACATGAATTTTGCCATGAACATTGATTTTAAACTGTTTTCTGGAGTGAGGAAATGACTTGTTAAACAGATCAGCCGTGGCTGGAAAAGACATTTTCATACCAACAGACAGTGCTTGGAAGGACAAAGGACCATTCCCTGACACATTCAACTCCCAATGGATTATGATCACCAGGTATTATGTGTAAGAGGAGCATTCCAGAGATTGCTGAGGTAATGCAATCCAGGACTGGTTAGACCAGCTGGTCATATGACTAACTGGCTATTCCAGAGTTTTTATTCTGAACTAACCAGAGACTTTAAACTCAGGAGGAGTGTTTTCCACTGGACTGAGCAGATTTCTCCTTTCTGCTCCCATATCTTTATCACGGAAGTCCAATTCCACTTAAACCCCATGCGGGAAAAGTCTCCTACAGTGAACAAAGTTTAAGAAAAATACTGGGCCCCAAGGAAAAGAAAGATCAACCTTCAATCAAAGAACCTACAGTGAGCTCAAAGAACCGTAACAAAAACACTGTCTGTTATTGCCTCAAATGTGTACACTTTATTTCTTCTACTCTTTTTCTGTCTCTATTTGTATGTATCACATATGCATGCTAGTGTGGGTGTATCCTTTATCCGTAAGCAATAACTGAATTGGAGTTTAAGAACAAGTTTAATACATTTAAACCGTTCTTCTTTAAACCTAAGAAAGCCTGTTTGTGCTGGTTTCTTTGCCTTATAATTGGAAAGCAGTGAACCAGGATTCACCAAGAAGGAGCTTAAAACATAGTGTGTTTAACATCAAACCGTTGCAGTAAGACCAAGTGAAGGCTGAAAGGGAACCCTAGATCCCTTTCTCACCTGGTCGTAACAATGTCACACTTTAGGAAAGACTTGAGGAGCATTGGAGAGGTCGCAGAAAAGATTCACGAGAATGGTTCCAAGGATGAGGAGCTTCAGTTATGAAGATAGATTGGAGAAGTTAAGGCTGTTTTCCTTGGAGGAGAGAAGGCTGAGAGATGATTTGATAGAGGGATCAAAAATCATGATGTGTCTGGACTGAGTAGATAGAGAGAAACTGTTCCCACTCGTGAAAGGAGCGAGAACGAGAGGGCACAGATTTAAATTATTTGGTAAGAGTAGTAAAGGCGACATAAGGAAAAACATTTTCACGCAGATAGTGGTTAAGGTCTGGAATGCACTGTCTGAGAATGTGGTTAAGGCAGGTTCAATTGAAGCATTCAAAAAGGAATTAGACTGTTAAATGAGAAGGAAGAATGTGCAGGGTTATGGGGAGGGGGGAATGGCACTAGGTGAATTGCTCGTTCGGAGAGTCGGTGCAGACATGACGGGCTGAATGTCCTCCTGTGCTGTAACAATTCTGTAATTCTGTGATTCATGCCTTTGTCACCGCTAGATGTGACTATTCCAACTCACTCCTCGCTGATCTCCCACATTCTACTCTCTGTAAACTTGAGGTCATCCAAATCTCAGCTGCCCATGTCTGAACTCGCACCAGGTCCCGTTCATCTATCTCTGACCAACATTGTCTCCCAGTCAAGCAATGTCTTGATTTTAAAATTCTCATCCTTGTTTTGAATCCCTCCATGGCTTCGACCTCCCTATCTCTGTAATCTCCTCCAGCCCCACAATCCTCTGTGATATCTGCACTCCTCTAATTCCTGCGCCTTGTACATTCCTGATCCTCATCACTCCACCACTAGCGTCTGCACCTTCAGTTACCGATGCCCCAAGCTCTGGTACACTCTCACTAAGCCTCTCCACCTCGCTTTCCTCATTTTAGACACACCTTAAAATCTATCTCTTTGGCCAACCTTTTGGTCATCTGACCTAATATTTCCTGTTGTGTCTTACTGTCACACTTTGTTTTATAATGCTCCTGTGAAGCACCTTGGGACATTTCATTCGGTTAAAGGGGCTATATAAATATAAGTTGTTGCTGACGTTTGCCAAACATGATTTATCATTAGCACACCCCTGCAGTATGCTGTTTATTATCCCATGTTTTTCCAAGAAATTAATATTCTTGTCTGGGTTGCAACCCAAAGAAATTTCCTCAGTAGTGACTTCAGACTGACTGGCCTTTAGTTACAGGATTTACACCATTTCACCTTTTTAAACAGGGTGAAACATTTACAACCCTCCAGTCCTCCGTAATCACCCCCATATCCAAGGAAGAGTGGCAGATTCTGGTCAGTCCCTCTGCTATTTCCACTGTTCCTTCCCTCAGTAATCCTCATACATCCCATCCAGACCAGGTAACTGTTCTATTTTATTGTGGTACAATAAGTGTTGAATTGAAAAGTGTTAACTGAACCTGTTTGTCCAGTGACTGTAATTAATGTCAGTCTCCATGGAGCCTAATTGTGGCACTGGAGGGTTTCCCTCTTCTATTAATAAGGGACTTCTTTCAATGTGTTATCCCATAGTGTCAGTGGGAGCAGCACGCTCGGCACTAACAGGGATCAGCTGCTCCAAAGATGGGAAGCGGAGAGAACAGAATCTGAGACCAATACATTGGAATGTTACAGCAATGGGTCAGAATCTGAGAACAATAGATTGCAATGTTACAACATTATATCAGAATCAAAGAACAATAGATTGGAATATTAGAACAATGGACAGGAGTTTCATCTGGGAGTTTGACTATCTTTCTGTAAATTATGATTGGCTATCATTAACATCTCGGATCAGATACACACTTTTGATCATTCAACACATTTACTATCCCATCCTTGCTATTGTTGGTGTTCCTGGTAAGTCTCTCTGTCCAGCTACTAATTCTATAAACCATGTTTAACTGCATTACTGCTCTTGTTATTTATTCTCCCCTCCTTGCTGCTGTTGTTACTCCTGGTGAGTCTCTGCTACTGGGTATGGACTCTGAAAAACTGTTGCCAACTGTATTACTGTACCTGTAATTTACTCTCTTCATGTTGCTGCTGTTGGTGTTCCTGGAATGTCCCTGTGTAGAGCTACGAGATCGTAAACAACTTTTTCACTGCATTACTGTTCTTGTAATTTTACTATTTGGTCACCATCACAAACTATGCTCCCCATCTATGGACTCCATCTCCCTCTCCACTTAATATCTGAGGCTGAATGAGACTGTTCACAATCTTGGTGATACCTTTCACCCTGAGTGAGTTTGGATCTATATCTTCTCCAGTATCAATCCTGTCTACTGCCAGCTCTATAATATTGTCCCCTTCCACAATCCATCAGCTGCAGAAAGACTTATCCCACCTTTGTAAAATTCACTGCCCTGATGTTACCCTTGTCAGCCTCCCAGTTATAAACTTTCCGAGACCACAGCCCATCCAAAGCTCTTCTGCCTAAATCTCAGTGAATCCTATTCACCCAATTTCCCTCGCACCCATCTCATCTACATTGGCTCCTCATCTGGGAGTATTTTGCCTTTTATATGATCACATCCCCAATTTCTCTCTGAGTTTCCCACATCCCTACGCATTCCCCATCAAGTAAATTTCTGTCCCTCTGTCTCTCTCCCTAGCCGTGATTTTGGGCTCAGTTGAGCCACTGGTGTCAGTGCTACAAAGCCAGAAACTGTACAATGGTGTGGGGAATGCTGCTGGTCACTTCAAGCGTGTCTCACATGGAGCTGCATTTTGGGCAGGGCACCTGGCAGCTTTGACACACATTTTAGAAACTTGGTCTGGGCATGTGCACTGACCACCTGTGTTAGTCACTCTCAGCTGAATATGTATTCAGCAGCATGAGGAACCACCACTCACCTCCCCTATCGTTACAGAGAGAGGTGAATACATCATTTTCTCCCTCAGCAGGGAGAAGACATATCAGAGTTCCCGTGGCTTTGTCAGGATAGCGGGATTCCTGATGGTGTAGGTAGCTCTGCGGGGCCTCCATGTCAATGGGGAGAGGTAGAGGAACTGAAAGATGTACAGTTGGTGTGTGAGCATGCTCAGTACATCATATTGGCAGCAGCCACGATAAGTCCAGTCTGAAACAGTCAGCCAGTCCCAACATCTTCAGGACTCCACTGAGAACCTGAATGTGCCATCTTGGAGAAAAGGTCTGCCTCCTCTAAACACAACTCAAGTTTATAAATCCTGGAACCAGCCAACCAAATGTTACTCTGCATCTGACCCTGTTTTTGTTTTCCTTAGTGTTGTGCCTGTCATGGGAGTGTTTAATTGAACAATGTAGAGGGGCTTTATTCTGTTTCTACACAGTTTGTTTTTTACCTAACTAGGTTTTTTTTGTTTTTGTTTGTGGCCTTTGTTGCTGAGGCCCAATTTTTATACAATTTTTGAAATAACGTTATGGAAAACAGATAAATAAAACAAAAACACATACTAAAACAGCATTGTCTGCATTGATGATGCACTCCAGCCCCTGCAGTGCCCACCAATCAGGGAAGGCCTCAAGCGTACTGGTGGACACCGCATGCTCCTTCGCCAGTAACCACGGAAGAGGGGTTGGCTATCAGGGCGGACGGACCACCAGACGGCCCGCAACCTGGATCTGTGAATTGCCACCTTGGCCGGGCCTAAGAGCAGAGTGACGAGGAGATTCTCCTCATGACCCACGCATCACTGGCCAAAGATCTGCAGCGTGGGGCTGAAGTGTAGTCAGAATTTGAGAAGCAGTTCCTTTAAATATGCAAACAAGGGCTGTAACCTCACACATTCCATATAATCATGGAACACAGACCCGTCCAAGGCCACAGACATTACAAGCAGCCTGGGAGACCGTGAATGTGCTTAAGACTCTCTTGCACGGGACTGCCCTGTGCAGCACCCTCCACCCCAGCTCCTCGAAGTAAAGCGGGAAGAATTCCACGGAGAGAGACATCCACCGGTATTTTTCTTGCCACCAGAATGCAACACAGACTACGACGGCCTGTCTGGGTGGGTGACAAGGGCGAGGAAGTCGAGAGTGTGTAGGAGCAGCCCATACAGGAAACCCCTCCAAAATGTGCAGAATGGCAGTGGGGGGGGGGGGGGGGGGGGGTTGTGGGGGCATTTTCCAGAGGTGGATCAGGTTCTGTACAGGCTCCTGAGGAGAGTTTTGGGGCTTGGGTCTGATGAGCAGTTCCAGCCAAATGGGTGTCTGCTCTGCCGGGAGCGCTTCGTAATCCTGAGCCCACATTGTCACCAGCAGTGAGGGGCGTCTCAGGGGCTTCAGCTAGACTTCTGCCCGTCAGTCCATCCCTGGAGCATGCCACCGGAGAGCCGAGGTGCTCTCCTCCGCAGGCGGGGAAGCGCCCTGACTGGAGGCGACCATGTTCTGGACACTGAATAGATCCCAGTAAAACAGAGGCAACTCGCTCATAGAGGTTTGGCTAATGCTCTGTGCCGGGAGCTGCATGTTATCTTAGAGGCAGTAAAAAATACATCTGCAGTGTACTTCATCTGGGAGGATGCTCGATGTACAAGTATCTCTGCAAGGTATCTCCGAAGATAGAGAGTCACAGCCTGGGTACGGTGCCCCACCAGTGACTGCCGCCCAGAAGAAATCAACGAGTTTCTTCTTGATCTTGTTGACAAAAGCAGGGGGTGCAGCCAAAGTGATCAACCGATACGGCAGCATCGAGGGCACCACTTGGTTTGTGACCATGTAGGAAAACACTTGGAACAGTGCTGTCAAGGCGAGTCGTAACTTTCGCCTCCAATCCCTGCCTGTTTGCCAACCAGGCTTCCTCAGCAGGCCTCAGGTGGACTCCCAGACAAAGGTATGCGTGGTACTACATGTAAAAGGTGTTAACTGCTCCCGTAGGGAGTCCACTCACCACTGACCCACCAGGAGTCTGGAACACTTCTCCCAATTGATCCTCATGGAGGATGCAGCAGAAAAGGTCTGCTGGCACTCATGCATCCTCCGCAAGTCAACGGGATCTGTGACCATGAGGAGCACATCATCGGCATAAGCCGAGAGGACGACCGTCATGCCCGCGCCATGCAGATCCAACACTGCAGCATAAGGCGAGAGGACGACCAACATGCCTGGACCGCGCAGAGCCAACCCTGTCAACCTCCTACGAAGCAGGCACAGTAAAGGCTCCAAGCAGCTGGTATACAATTGGCCGGACAAGGGGCATCCCTGAGGCATTCCTGTCCAAAGTTAAGGGTCGCCGTCAAGGACCTGTTAACTTTGACCAGACACCATGCTGCAGGTATAAAAGTCGGGCACGGCCACAAAATGTGGCCCGAGTCTGAATATGTGCAGAGTCCGGAAAAGATATTTGTGACCCATTCCGTCGAACGCCTTCTCCTGATGGAGGGAGAAAAAGGCACCCGACAGACCAGTCCTCTGGGAATGATGGATCAGGTCCCAGACCAGGTGGATGTTGTCCTGGATGGACAGGCCCGGGACTATGTAGGACTGGTCGGGGTGGATCTTGTGGGTCAGCACGGAGCCTAGTCGGGTAGACATAGCCCGGTCATGCATTTTACAATCCGTGCCGAGGAGGGAGACCGGACGCCAGTTTTTAAGCAGGCGGAGATCTCCCCTCTTTAGCATCCCTGTGCCACAAGACGGTCATCTCCCCGGCAGCCAGTCGTCCACCCACGACCCACGCATAATCGTCCCACAAGATGTCCTAGAATGCCCTGAGGAACTCCAGGGTCAGTCCTCCCAGCTCTGGCGATTTTTCACTCGAGAGCTGGTTGAGGGCACTGGTCAGCTCTGCCAATGTGAGCGATGCCTCCGATCATTCTGCACCCTTCGGGTTGACCCTCAGACGGTCCTCCACAAAATTCTGCGCGCGTCCTCGCTGGACGGACGCGGAGAGAACAATGCACTGTAATATGTATGGAGCAGGTGGCCCATTCCCTCCCGATCCGTGATGGAGAATCCATCTTCGGCCAGAAGCTCAACGAGCTGCTTACAGACCTCCCGCCATATTTTCCAGAGTGTAGAAGAAGGGTGAGGTGCGGTCCGAATCTTCCACTATCTGGATCCGTGACCTCACGTACACGCCTCAGAGCGCTATGAGCTGCTGGTCCCTCAGCGCGCCTTTCTTCTCTTTGTATGCCTGCCACAGGGCCGGGTCCGCGACGGCATGACCGAGGTGGGACTACAAGTCGAGCACCTCCCTCTCTAAGTGCCCGAGCGCAGCTTCCCGCCGCTTGGTCGACCCCTTCACGTACTCCTGACAGAAGACACGGATGTGTGTCTTGCCCACATCCCACCCTGCCCTCAAGGAGGGGAAGTCCCCCTGCTTCCTTCGCAAGTCATCCCAGAATCGACGGAATGTATCGAGGAATCACTTGTCCTCCAGCAGCCGGTTGTTAAATTCGAAGTACATGGAGGCCGCCTGTGTGTGGAGCGGAGTGAACTCTGCCCATATCAACTGGCGGTCCATGCTCCAGCCGCATGGACGCCGCCTGTGTGTGGAGCGGAGTGACTCCACCCATATCAACTGGTGGTCTGAGGTCCAGCCGCATGGACGCCGCCTGTGTGTGGAGCGGAGTGACTCCACCCATATCAACTGGTGGTCCGTGCTCCAGCCGCATGGAGGCCGTCGAGACGCGGGATTCGTACGCCTGTGAAAAGTAGATGTGGCCGGTTCGGGACCCTCTTCCAGACCTCCATGTGAAGGCGCTGAAGTCGGTTTGGAGATCCCGCCAGACGTCCACCAAGTTGAGGGAGCGGATCAGTACTCTAAGATTCTCCATCAATGATTGGCCACGCTGGGGACCGGAGCGATCCCCCACCTCGAGGATACAGTTAAAATCCACCCTCCCCACACCGAGGATGATGCACTTGGTGTTATCGACGGAGCTCAAGAGAATGGACACTTCTTCAAAGATGCGTGCCTGTAACGCGCCGGGCCTGGGCGTGTACACGTTCACAATGTGGAGAGGCACGCTGCCCAGGTGAACAGCGAGGTGGAGCGAGCAGCCTGGCACTAGCTCCTTGACCCCCAAGGTACCTGGCTTAAAAGTCGGGCCAACAAGATAGCCACCCCACCAGAAATAAGGGTGAGGCGACTCATGTAGACCCCACCCTGCTACTC
Source organism: Heterodontus francisci (assembly GCF_036365525.1). NCBI lineage: Eukaryota > Metazoa > Chordata > Chondrichthyes > Heterodontiformes > Heterodontidae > Heterodontus > Heterodontus francisci. The sequence goes on along the minus strand of NW_027141946.1, from coordinate 527,663 downwards.
TAGAAACCAGCTTGCTTCGTCTCCCAGAACCGTGTGGATTTCCTGCAGAAAGCTCACCACGTATCTCCCTTCCCTGAGGACTGAGAGATTGTGAAATCTGTGGTGAGACCCCCTGCTGCCGTTGATGCTGAGGCTGGCTATGGTTATCTTCATGTCAAAGGTATTTAGAACCGTCACCAACACTTCACTGTGAGGTGGAAGCAGAAGTGCACCTCGCCTTCCACTCCCACAGCAACCCATTAAGAAATGCATTAAATCGGTTGCTCGCATCCAGTTTGACGTCCTCACCCTTTCCCGCTTTCTTCAGGACGGCAGGGACGGACTGGATGATCAACACCAGATTCGACCAATGGCCGAGGGACAGATGAGCTTTATTGCAGCAATCCCTGAATGCCGCGAGGAAATCCTGGAGTTCTGCCCCGGGGATGAGAGGAAATGGCGTGCGCGGCACCAGGGACTTCACCACCTCGCTGGTGATGGCATCAAGGTTGTCATCCGTGCTCCACACAGAGTTCCCATCCTCCTCCGGGTCATCGCCACCAGCGGCCGACGCACATCCCACACATTGTGGTTAGGATTTCCCGAACACGCCAGCTGGTCCCGCCTCCGTCAAGATGGCACCCCCAGGATCGATGGCTGAGGAGCCCTCTCTGCGTTCTAGAATGGAACTGGAGCCTGTGGGCGCCCGCGGTTCAGGACACCCCCTACACCCCTCCACCTCCGTCTCCAGGCCAATGAGTGGACCAGGGGAGATGGAAGTGCCCGACTCCACATATCCGGCCGGAGCCAGGATCAGAGGTAGAGAGAGGATGCCATCTCCTGTCCCGTCAGCGCCCACAGGACCAGCTGACTGGGAATTACACAGATTGGCCTCAGGGTCGGGTATCTCCCGTGCGGCAGTGTCAGGCTGTTGGGAGGGCTGCCCCTCACAGGTCTCGCTCACACCCAGGGCATCCTACCCTGAGGCCAAAGGAATGCTTTCTCCCATCCTTTCCACAGAATCCCCGACCAAGGGCGGGCCCCAACCTCATGTGTTGACAAGATCACAGGGGCATCTCCCCCACCTCCTTTCCGAGGAGTGGAGGGTTCCTGCCCAGGGCTCGAGGCCCTGATCATGCTGGTAGCAGGCGGAGCCTGAGGAAACATGCCAGCAAATGGACCCCTTGGTTAAGGCCTTCTTCAGAGGAGGGATGTCACCTCCGTATTTTCGGAGGGGCGTGGATGCTCAGTGACCACCATGTCATCAGGGGCCTCTGCCTGTGCATCCACCTTTTCACTCGTCACCCTGGGCCTGAGACCAGCCCTGGGGCAGTTGGATTCCCTGGGAGCAGGCCTTGGGCTGAGCTCAGGCTCGGGTTGTGTCACGGTGTCCAGGAGACGTGTCTCTCGATATTTATTTTTCCTCCACGCCTTCCTTCCACTTGGACGGGCACTCCCCTCCCAGCTGGATGCCATGAAAACCACAGCCTCCGGCACTGACTGAATGGTATTTGGAGGAGGTGCAGGGGGGGTGGGAGGAGGTGCAGTGGCGCCATCCTGGGCGGCCGAGGTAGAGTTGGCAGCCGGGAGTTTGGGGCAGTTCTTGTGCACATGCCCCACTCCCTTCCAGACATAGCACCGTGACACGTCCAAGGTCCAGAACACCGTAGACCATCCCCTGGAACTCTTTCTTGAAATGGCCCTCTGTGACTTCCTCCCGCGCCAACTGCATGAATAGCTGGCGGTGGCAGGCGTCAACATGCTGCAGGCTGTTCTCCCGAAGACCGAACAGGACTGGGGTGAGCCCCGTCTTTACCTCCCCCAGATGGTGCAGGTGGGGAAGGAGGAGCTAACCATAAATGAAGGGCGGGACATTTCACAAAGTGATTCGTTGTACAGTGGCCTCCAGGGAGTCCACAGGCAGAAAGGTCCCGCCCACGGTGAGCCCCTTGCTCAGAGCCAGGGACACTGCCCGCTCGGTCTTCAGGAAACACAACACCTTCCCGTACATTTTAGAGGCTGCAACAATGACCGAAGGGCCGACAACCACTGCCATTGCCTTTAAGCATGCCTCTTTCGTCATGTTTGGATGGACGTAAATCTTGACCCCATGCTTTGATGTTATTAGTGCAAACGGTGACGGGGCAACAGCTGCAGTAGCCACAGCAGGAACCGTGCGAGAAGGCTCCGCCACCGGTGAAGAGGTATTTGCCATGGGGTCGCAGAGCCACGCCCACACTTAAGAAATAAACTAACAGGTTTTAAAGTAAAGAAATATAATGGGAGGGGTGGGGATAGAGGAGAACAGGGCTGCAAAGAAAAAGGACAAGGAGAGGAGAGGATAGACAGCCGAGTGTTGGAAGGGAGAAATGAGCTGCGAGGGTGTTGCTGTGTTCGGTAGTTGGGGCACCTTACTTCAGAGTTCAGAGTCCTGTCTTCCAGTTAAGGGAGGGTTCTTCACCCGGGTCGGTTAGAACCACCCGGTTCTCTCCACTGTTCTGTAAAGACTATGAAGACTTTCTTCAGCCAGGCAGCTCCAGCCGTGCTGAGCCACATAGTTGGGGGTGGGGAGGGAGCCCCTTTTGTGCAGAATGCCAAATAAACACAAGAGCAAATTCAGGGGCTCCCTATAGAATTCGGCATCCCCACCCCTGGATCTTCTGGTGCCTCTTCCCTCCCCCAACAGTCCAAACAACAAACAGTTCTCTGATGCTCAAACACCCACCTCTCCAAAATGACCTGCAGGTCTTCTTAGTCTTGAAAAAGTACAGCAGTTCCACAGTAAATGCAGCTGTCTCCACTCGACAGTCATTTATTTGCAGTTACTCCACTCTGCTGTCTCCTCTCCAGTTACTCCACTCCAGTTCCAGTTGCAGCAACACTGGCGCAGCTGCTTCTCCTGATTGCAGGCAGGAAGTGCTTCCCAAATTGGCCAGTCAATCCCAGTGCTGTACCTGACCTGGGAGTGTTTGATCGGGACAGTGTAGAGGGAGATTTACTCTGTATCTAACTCCGTTTTTTTTTTTTTTGCAGTTCCCTCCTCAGCTCTCCCTCTCCAGCAACTGACTACAGCACTGTCAGCTGCACCTCGTTGAGGCACTCAGTATACCCAATCACAGAGGAGCCAATCCCCGTTTTTTTTTTATCCAGGTGTGGTCTCACCACTGCCCTGTTGAGTTGTTGTACAAATTTGAAATACGTGCTGTACCTGTCCTGGGAGTGTTTGATGGGGACAGTGTCGAGGGTGCTTTACTCTGTATCTAACCCCATGCTGTACCTGTCCTGGGAGTGTTTGATGGATACAGTGTAGATGGAGCTTTACTCTGTATCTGACCCCCGTACTGTACCTGCCCTGGGAGTGTTTGATGGGAACAGCGTGGAGGGAGCTTTACTCTGTATCTAACCCCATTTTTTTTTCTTTTATAAGGTGGCCTTTATACCCCAGGCCCCTTTTATATATTTTATGTCGAGGGGGCCTTTATTCCTCAGGCCCCCTTTATATACACACTTATATTTTTAAAATAACTTTATTAAAACCAGATAAATAAACAAAAAAAACTCAAATTAAAATGCCATTCTCGGCGTCGATGATGCACTCCAGTCCCTGCGGTGCCCACCGGTCGCGGAAGGCCTCAAGCGTACCGGCGGACACCGCATGCTCCTTTTCCAGGGACACCCGGGCGCGAATGTAACCGCGGAAGAGGGGCAGGCAATCGGGGAGGACGGACCCCCCGACGGCCCGCAACCTGGACCTGTGAATTGCCACCTTGGCCAGGCCCAGGAGCAGACCGACGAGGAGATCCTCCTCCCGGCCCAAGCCCCTCCGCACCGGGTGCCCAAAGATCAGGAGCGTGGGACTGAAGTGCAGCCAGAATTTGAGGAGCAGCCCCTTCAGATACTCAAATAGGGGCTGCAACCTCGCACAGTCTATATAAATGTGGAACACGGACTCGTCCAGGCCGCAGAAAGTACAGCTGGCCTGGGAGTCCGTGAAACTACTTAAAAGCCAATTGCACGGGACTGCTCTGTGCAGCACCCTCCACCCCAGGTCCCCGATGTAAAGGGGGAAGACTCCCGCGTAGAGAGACCTCCATCGGGGTTTCCCCTCGCCGCCAGTTGGCAACGCGGACCGCCAGGGCGTGTCCGGCCGGCTGACGAGGGCGAGGAAGTGGAGAGTGTGCAGGAGCAGCCCGTACAGGAAACCCCTCCGCGCCGATTGGAATGGCACGGAGGGCATTTCCGAGAGGCGGCTCGGGTTGTGCGGGACCGGCTCCCGAGGAGGGTTTCGGGGCCTGGGTCCGATGAGCAGTTCCGGCCGACCGGGGGTCAGCTCGGCCGGGATCGCTCCGCACTCTCGAGCCCCCTCGCCACCCGCAGTGAGGGGCGTCCCGGGGGTTTCGGCTACTCCTCCGCCCGCCGGACCATCCCCGGAGTCGGCCGCCCGGACAGCCGAGGCGCTCTCCTCCGCCGGCGGGGGAGCGCCCTGACTGGAGGCGACCATGTTCCATACTCGGAATAGATCCCGGTAAAAGACAGGCAACTCCCTCAGAGAGGCGCGGCTAACGGACTCCACCGGGAGCTGCGTGTCGTCTTGAAGGCAGTGACACTGGTGGAAAAAATACGTCGCCAGCGCACACCATCTGGGAGGACGCTCGACGTACAGGTATCTCTGCAGGGTCTGAAGGCGGAGAGTCGCAGCCTGGGTGCGGACGCACACCAGCGACTGACCGCCCTCCTCGATCGGGAGACTCAGGACCGCGGCAGAGACCCAGTGTTTCCTCTTGCCCCAGAAGAAATCGACGAGTTTCTTCTGGATCTTGGTGGCAAATACAGGGGGCGGGGCCAAAGTGACCAACCAGTACCACAGCATCGAGGCCACCAGTTGGTTTATGACCAACGCTCGGCCCCTGTAGGAAAGCACTCGGAGCAGTCCTGTCCAGCGCCCCAGCCGAGCGGTGACTTTCGCCTCCAACTCCTGCCAGTTTGCCGGCCAGGCTTCCTCAGCGGGGCTAAGGTGGACTCCCAGATAGAGGAGGTGCGTGGTGCTCCACGCAAAAGGTGTCATCTCCTCCGGCAGAGAGTCCACCCGCCACTGACCAACCAGGAGTCCGGAACATTTCTCCCAATTGATCCTCGAGGAGGACGCGGCAGAAAAGGTCTGCTGGCAGTCGCGCATCCTCCGCAAGTCAACGGGATCTGTGATTGCGAGGAGCACGTCGTCGGCGTAAGCCGAGAGGACGACCCGCATGGCCGGCTCGCGCAGAGCCAATCCCGTCAACCTCCGGCGAAGCAGGCACAGGAAGGGCTCCTCGCAGATGGTATACAATTGGATGGACATGGGGCACCCCTGAAGCACTCCTCTCCCAAATCGAAGGGGCGCCGTCAAGGACCCGTGAACTTTGACTAGACACTCTGCGGCGGCGTATAAAAGTCGGACCCGGGCCACGAAATGCGGCCCGAGTCCGAAAGCGCGCAGAGTCCCGAAAAGGTAATCGTGATCCACCCTGTCGAACGCCTTCTCCTGATCGAGGGAGAGAAAGGCGACCGACTGACCAGTCCTCTGGGAAAGATGGATCAGGTCCCGGACCAGGTGGATGTTGTCCTGGATGGACCGGCCCGGGACCGTGTAGGACTGGTCGGGGGGGATCATGTGGGCCAGCACGGAGCCCAGGCGGGTAGACATAGCCCGGGAAAAGATATTATAATCCGTGCTGAGGAGGGAGACCGGACGCCAGTTTTTAAGCAGGCGGAGATCGCACCTCTTCGGCAGCAGGACGATGACTGCCCTGCGCCACGAGAGGGGCATCTCCCCGGTCGCCAGGCTTTCCCCCAGGACCCGCGCGTAATCGTCCCCCAGGACGTCCCAGAACGCCCTGAGGAACTCCACGGTCAACCCATCCAGCCCTGGGGATTTGCCCCTCGAGAGCTGGTGGAGGGCGCCAGTCAGCTCTGCCAACGTGAGCGGAGCCTCCAATCCTTCGGCGCCCTCCGGGCTGACCTGCAGCAGGTCCTCCCACAAAACTCTGCGCGCATCCTCGCTGGACGGATCCGGAGAGAACAACGCACTGTAATACGTCCGGACCAGGAGGCCCATTCCCTCCGGATCCGTGATGGAGGATCCGTCGTCGGCCAGCAGGTCGACGAGCTGCTTACGGACCACCCGCCATTTTTCCAGCGAGTAGAAGAAGGGTGAGGCGCGGTCCAAATCTTCCAGGATCTGGATCCGCGACCTCACGTACGCGCCTCGGGACCCTATGAGCTGCAGGTTCCTCAGCGCGCCCTTCTTCTCTTTGTACGAATGCCACAGGGCCGGGTCCGCGACGGCATGACCGAGGCGGGACTCCAAGTCGAGCACCTCCCTCTCAAGGCGCCCGACCTCGGCTTCCCGCCTCTTGGTCGACCCCTTCGCGTACTCCTGACAGAAGACGCGGATGTGAGTCTTGCCCACATCCCACCATAGCCTCAAGGAGGGGAAGCCCCCCTGCTTCCTTCTCCAGTCGGCCCAGAATCGACAGAACGAGTCCCGAAATCGCACGTCCTCCAGCAGCCGGTTGTTAAAGTGCCAGTACGCAGACCCCGCCCGCGTGCGGAGCGGAGTGAACTCCGCCCACACCAGGCGGTGGTCCGAGCACGGCACCAGCCGCATGGAGGCCGCCGAGACACGGGAGACGTACGCCTGCGAAATGTAGAGGCGGTCGATTCGCGACCCCCCTCCTCCAGACCTCCACGTGAAGGCGCTGGAGTCGGGATGGAGATTCCGCCAGACGTCCACCAAGTTAAGGGAGCTGATCAGTCCCCTCAACTTCTCCACCGACGCTTGGCCGCGCTGGGGACCGGAGCGATCCCCCACCTCGAGGGTGCAGTTAAAATCCCCCCCGAGGATGATGCACTCGCCGCTATCGATGGAGCTCAAGAGAGCGGACACTTCTTCAAAGAAGCGCGCTTGCAACGCGCCGGGCCTGGGCGCGTACACATTCACAAAGTGGAGCGGCACGCTACCCAGGCGAACGGGGAGGTGGAGCAAGCGGCCCGGCACTAGCTCCTTGACCCCCAAGATCTCCGACTGAAAAGTCGGGGCCAACAAGATAGCCACCCCACTAGAAATAGGGGTGAGGTGACTCATGTAGACCCCACCCTGCCACTCCAGGAGCCAGGTGGCTTCGTCAGGCAGGAACTGAGGAGCATAAGTTGGGAGCATATGCTGGCAGGGAAGGGCACGGTCGAAATGTGGAACTTTTTCAAGGAGCAGATAGTAGGGGCCATTGATAAGCATGTCCCTGTCAGACAGGGAAGGGATGGTCATGTGAGGGAACCGTGGTTGACAAGAGAGGTTGAGAGTCTTGTTAGGAAGAAGAAGGATGCGTATATAAAGTTGAGGAAAAAGGGCACAGGCATAGCTCTGGAGGGATACAAGATGGCCAGGAAGGATCTGAAGAAAGGGATTAGGAGAGCTAAGAGAGGGCATGAAAAATGCTTGGCGGGTAGGATAAAAGAAAACCCCAAGGCCTTTTACGCGTATGCCAGAAATATGAGGATGACTAGGGGGACCGTAGGTCCGGTCAAGGACAATAGCGGGAGACTGTGTGTTGAGCCGGAAGAGATAAGTGAGGTTTTGAATGAGTACTTCTCTTCGGTATTTACGAATGAGAAGGGGTGTATTACTGAAGAGGACGGTGGGAAGCAGACTGGTAAGCTCGAGGAAGTGCTCGTTAGGAGGGAAGATGTGTTGGGGTTTTTGAATAACTTGAAGATAGACAAGTCTCCCGGGCCTGACGGGGTATATCCAAGGATGTTATGGGAAGCAAGGGATGAAATTGCAGAGCCGCTGGCAATGATCTTTTCATCTTCTCTGCTGACGGGGGTGGTACCAGGTGATTGGAGGGTGGCAAATGTTGTGCCCCTGTTCAAGAAAGGGAATAGGAACAACCCTGGGAATTACAGGCCAGTTAGTCTTACTTCGGTGGTAGGCAAGTTGATGGAAAAGGTGCTGAGGGATAGGATTTCTGAGCATCTGGAAAGACACTGCTTGATTCGGGACAGTCAGCACGGTTTTGTGAGGGGTAGGTCTTGCCTCACAAGCCTGATTGAATTCTTTGAGCAGGTGACCAAGCAAGTGGATGAGGGTAAACCAGTGGATGTGGTGTACATGGATTTTAGTAAGGCATTTGATAAGGTCCCCCATGGTAGACTTATGGAGAAAGTCAGGAGGCATGGGATAGTGGGGAATGTGGCCAGTTGGATTAAGAATTGGCTAACTGATAGAAGGCAGAGAGTGGTCTTAGATGGTAAATACTCAGCCTGGAGCCCAGTTACCAGTGGCGTGCCGCAGGGATCAGTTCTGGGTCCTCTCCTGTTTGTGATTTTTATTAACGACTTGGATGAGGAAGTCGAAGGGTGGGTCAGTAAATTTGCAGATGATACAAAGGTTGGTGGAGTTGTGGATACCGAGGAGGGCTATTGTCGTCTGCAAAGGGACTTGGATAGGTTGCAGTGCTGGGCTGAAAAGTGGCAGATGGAGTTTAACCCTGAAAAGTGTGAGGTCGTCCATTTTGGAAGGACAAACATGAATGCAAAATACTGGGTTAACGGTAGGGTTCTTGGGCATGTGGAGGAGCAGAGAGACCTTGGGGTCTATGTGCATAGATCATTGAAAGTTGCAACTCAAGTGGATAGGGCTGTGAAGAAGGCATATGGGGTGTTAGCGTTCATTAGCAGAGGGATTGAATTTAAGAGCCGTGAGGTGATGATGCAGCTGTACAGGACCTTGGTAAGGCCTCATTTGGAGTACTGTGTGCAGTTCTGGTCGCCTCATTTTAGGAAGGATGTGGAAGCCTTGGAGAGGGTGCAGAGGAGATTTACCAGGATGTTGCCTGGAATGGAGAATAAGTCTTACGAGGAAAGGCTGAACATTCTAGGCCTCTTCTCATTAGAACGGAGAAGGATGAGGGGTGACATGATAGAGGTTTATAAGATGATCAGGGGAATAGATAGGGTAGACAGTCAGAAACTTTTTCCCCGGGTGGAGCAAAGCGTTACAAGGGGTCATAAATTTAAGGTGAAGGGTGGGAGATATAAGGGGGATGTCAGGGGAAGGTTCTTTACCCAGAGAGTGGTCGAGGCATGGAATGCCTTGCCCGGGGAAGTTGTTGAGTCAGAAACTTTAGGGACTTTCAAAAGGCTTTTGGATAGGTATATGGATAAAGGAGAATGATGGGGTATAGATTAAATTGTCCTTGACAGAGGACAAAGGATCGGCACAACATTGTGGGCCGAAGGGCCTGTTCTGTGCTGTATGTTCTATGTTCTATGTTCTATGTTATGTCTCCCGGAACGGTGTGGGTTTCCTGCAGAAAGCTCACCGCGTATCTCCCTTCCCTAAGGACTGAGAGATTGTGAAATCTGCGGTGAGCCCCTCTGCTGCCGTTGATGTTGAGGCTGGCTATGGTTATCTTCATGTCAAAGGTACGTAAAACCCGTCACCAACAGCTCACTGTGAGGAGGGAGTGGAAGTGCACCTGGCCCTCCACTCCCCCAGCAACCCATTGAGGAACACATTAAAACGGCGCCTCTCAACCAGTTTCACGTCCGCGCGCTTGCCCGCTATCTTAAGGGCGGCACGGACGGACTGGATGATCAGCGCCAGATTCGACCAACGGTCGACGGCCAGCTGAACTTTATTGCGGCAACCTCTGCAAGCCGCGAGGAAATCCCGGAGTTCCGCCGTGGGGATGAGAGGAGATTCGGTGGGAGGCACGAGGGACTCCACCACCTCACTGGCGATGGAATCAAGATCATCCTCCGTGCCCCGCACCGAATCCCCATCCTCCTCCGGGTCGTCACCGCCAGCGGCCGACACATCCACCACACCTGTGGGGCGGACGTCCCGGCCGCGCCAGCTGGTCCCGCCTCCGTCACGATCCCACCCCCAGGATCGATGGCGGAGGAGTCCTCTCTGGGTTCTATTGTGAAACTGGAGCCTGTAGGCACCAGCGGTTCAGGACCCCCCTCCACCTCCATCCCCAGGCCAATGACTGGTCCAGGGGAGACAGAAGTTCCGGACTCCGGGAAACCAGCCGGAGCCGAGACTGGAGGCGGCGAGAGGAGGCCATCTCCCGCTCCGCCAGCACCCACAGGCCCAGCAGATGGGGCAGCATTCTCAGTTATAACTGGGTCGGGTGTCTCCTGGTTGGTGGTGGACTCCGGCTGGGAGGCCCGACCCTCTGGGGCCTCGCCCTCCCCTTCATTCAGGACACCCGACCCAGTAGCAGTGGCGGAATGGGCGGTTTCCCCAGGCTCCCCCACCACAAGCAGGGCCCCACTTACTCCTTCAGGAGGGGCCTCACGTACCGGGGCCATCCCCTCCCCTCCATCCTGAGGAATAGGGAGCACCTGCCCGGACTTTGCAGCCTTGGTGGTGGCGGTAGGGGGCACCTGAGGACCAGAAACAGGAGGCAGCTCCCCTCCAACAGATGGGCCCTGCACCTCAGGGCCCTGTGTTATTTCTGTGGAGGAGTGCCTTCTCCTCTCTTTCGCACTTGGGCGCGGAGACTCAGAGACCTCCATGTCATCAGAGGCCTCCGCCTCCGCACCCTTTTTTCCTTTTGTAGTCACCCTGGGCCTGAGCCCAGCCCTGGGACAGGTGGATTCCATGGGAATGGGCTTTGGGCTGAGCTCAGGCTCGGGTTGAGTCAAAGTGTCCAGGGGACGCGCCTCACGATGTTTCTTTTTTCCCCGCGTCTTCCTTCCGCTCGGACGGACGCTCCCCTCCCCGCCAGAGGCTGTGAAAACCACAGCCTCTGGAACCGACTGAGCGGTGTCTGTTGGATGTGCGGGGGGAGTGGGAGGAGGTGCTGTGGAACCACTCTGGGCCGCCGAGGTGGAGCTGGCGGCCGGGAGGTTGGGGCAGTTCTTCCGAACATGCCCCACCCCCTTGCAGACGTGGCACCGCGCCCCGTCCGAGGTCCAAAAGACGCGGTAGGCCGTCCCCTGGAACTCCACATTAAATTGGCCCTCCGTGTCCTCCTCCCGCGCCAGCTGCATAAATAACTGGCGGCGGAAGGAGTAGACATGTTGGAGGCTGTGCTCCCGAAGACCAAGCCGGACTGGGGTGATCCCCGACCTCACCTCCCCCAGATGGTGCAGGTGGGGGAGGAGGAGCTCACTGGGAATGAAGGGTGGGACGTTGGACAACATTATCCGATGCGCAGTGGCCCCCAGAGGGTCCACTGGCAGGAAGGTCCCCCCCACAGTGAGCCCTTTACTCAGGGCCAGGGACACCGCCCGCTCGTTCTTCAAAAAGAACACGGCCTTCCCATACATCTTTGTGGCCGCAACAATGGCCGAGGGGCCGACAACCACGGCCATTGCCTTAACGCAGGCCTCAATAGACATGTTGGGGTGGGGATAGCTCTTCACCCCATGGCTGCATGTCAATAATTTAAAGGGTGACGGGGCCACGTGGGCAGCCACAGAAGCTGCAGCTGCGTAGGTAGTAGAGGGCCCCGCCACCGGTGATGAAGGGCTTGCCATGGGTCCAAGAGCTAAACCCACCCCAAATTGTGGACTTGCACACCAAATATCAGCGATTTAACTGAAAATATTGAATGTGTAGTAAAGACAAACAAACAAACAACAGATTAGTGGAGAGGCTGAGGTAATAGAGGAGAGGCAAGGGCAGGCTGGAAGGGATGACTTGCTTTCTGGAGGTGGTGCTCACAGTACACTTAAAACAGTCTTTGAAGTTGGTCTTCCGGTCTTCTGGTTGGGGGAGTCGTCTTCACCTGGGTCAGCTGAAGCTGCCCAGGCACTATCTATCCCCTTCCGTCTGTTTAGCTGGGCAGCTTCAGCTGACCCAGGCTTGGCAATTGGGGTGGGGAGGGAGCTTTCCTGTGTGCTTTTGCAGCTGCACAGATTCCTGTTGAATTGGCACCCCCACCCCTTGTGGTTCCAGCCACTTGTTCCTCCCCCAACAGTCCAAAGTAAATGACTGGTGTTCAGCACCCACCTCCAGACAAAGCCTTGTTTCCAACAAAAAAAGAATGTCACTTTCTTCTCTTTTAAAGGTGATTGTTGTTGGAGTTTTCCTCTGCTTGTTTGTAGAAGCTCTCCCTTGCTCAGTGCAGCTCCTCTCTCCACCTCTGCAACCTCCAACTGCCACCAGCACTGTCAGCTGCACCTCGTTGAGGCTCTCAACACTCAGGCTTCCCAAATCAGAGAGCAGCCAATCCCAGTGCTGTACCTGTCCTGGGAGTGTTTGATGGGAACAGTGTAGAGAAAGATTTAGTCTGTATCTAACGCCATTTTTTTCTTTTTTACCCCGTTTTTTTCTCTAACCCTGTTTTTTTTAATCTAACCTCCGTGCTGTACCTGTCCTGGGAGAGTTTGATGGGAACAGTGTAGAGGAAGATTTAGTCTGTATCTAACGCCATTTTTTTCTTTTTTACCCCGTTTTTTTCTCTAACCCTGTTTTTTTTTAATCTAACCTCCGTGCTGTACCTGTCCTGATGAGTTTGATGGGGGCAGTGAAGAAGGAGCTTTCCTCTGCATCTAACTCCATGCTGTACCTGTCCTGGGAGTGTTTGATGGGGGCAGTGTAGAAGGAACTTTACCCTGCATCGATCTCCATTTTTTTTTTTTTTTTTTTTTTTTTTTTTAAGAACTTTACTCTGTATCTAACCCCCGTTTTTTTTTTTTTTTTTTTTTTTTTTTTTTTTCCACAAGGTGACCTTTATACCCCAGGCCCCTTTTATATTTTTCACATCGAGGGGGCCTTTATCCCTCAGGCCCCCTTTATGTACATATTTACAGTTTTAAAATAACTTTATTAAAACAGATAAATAAACAAAAAACTCAAATTAAAATGCCATTCTCGGCGTCGACGATGCACTCCAGTCCCTGCGGTGCCCACCGGTCGCGGAAGGCCTCAAGCGTACCGACTGACACCGCATGCTCCTTTTCCAGGGACACCCGGGCGCGAACGTAACCGCGGAAGAGGGGCAGGCAATCGGGGAGGACGGACCCCCCGACGGCCCGCAACCTGGACCTGTGAATTGCCACCTTGGCCAGGCCCAGGAGCAGACCGACGAGGAGATCCTCCTCCCGGCCCAAGCCCCTCCGCACCGGGTGCCCAAAGATCAGGAGCGTGGGACTGAAGTGCAGCCAGAATTTGAGGAGCAGCCCCTTCAGATACTCAAATAGGGGCTGCAACCTCGCACACTCCGTATAAATGTGGAACACAGACTCGTCCAGGCCGCAGAAAGTACAGCTGGCCTGGGAGTCCGTGAACCTACTTAAAAGCCTATTGCACGGGACTGCTCTGTGCAGCACCCTCCACCCCAGGTCCCCGATGTAAAGGGGGAAGACTCCCGCGTAGAGAGACCTCCATCGGGGTTTCCCCTCGCCGCCAGTTGGCAACGCGGACCGCCAGGGCGTGTCCGGCCGGCTGACGAGGGCGAGGAAGTGGAAAGTGTGCAGGAGCAGCCCGTACAGGAAACCCCTCCGCGCCGATTGGAATGGCACGGAGGGCATTCCCGAGAGGCGGCTCGGGTTGTGCGGGACCGGCTCCCGAGGAGGGTTTCGGGGCCTGGGTCCGATGAGCAGTTCCGGCCCAGCGGGGGTCAGCTCGGCCGGGATCGCTCCGCACTCCCGAGCCCCCTCGCCACCCGCAGTGAGGGGCGTCCCGGGGGTTTCGGCTACTCCTCCGCCCGCCGGACCGTCCCCGGAGTCGGCCGCCCGGACAGCCGAGGCGCTCTCCTCCGCCGGCGGGGGAGCGCCCTGACTGGAGGCGACCATGTTCCAGACTCGGAAAAGATCCCGGTAAAAGACAGGCAACTCCCTCAGAGAGGCGCGGCTAACGGACTCCACCGGGAGCTGCGTGTCGTCTTGAAGGCAGTGACACTGGCGGAAAAAATACGTCGCCAGCGCACACCATCTGGGAGGACGCTCGACGTACAGGTATCTCTGCAGGGTCCGAAGGCGGAGAGTCGCAGCCTGGGTGCGGACGCACACCAGCGACTGACCGCCCTCCTCGATCGGGAGACTCAGGACCGCGGCAGAGACCCAGTGTTTCCTCTTGCCCCAGAAGAAATCGACGAGTTTCTTCTGGATCTTGGTGGCAAATACAGGGGGCGGGGCCAAAGTGACCAACCGGTACCACAGCATGGAGGCCACCAGTTGGTTTATGACCAACGCTCGGCCCCTGTAGGAAAGCACTCGGAGCAGTCGTGTCCAGCGCCCCAGCCGAGCGGTGACTTTCGCCTCCAACTCCTGCCAGTTTGCCGGCCAGGCTTCCTCAGCGGGGCTAAGGTGGACTCCCAGATAGAGGAGGTGCGTGGTGCTCCACGCAAAAGGTGTCATCTCCTCCGGCAGGGAGTCCACCCGCCACTGACCAACCAGGAGTCCGGAACATTTCTCCCAATTGATCCTCGCGGAGGACGCGGCAGAAAAGGTCTGCTGGCAGTCGCGCATCCTCCGCAAGTCAACGGGATCTGTGATTGCGAGGAGCACGTCGTCGGCGTAAGCCGAGAGGACGACCCGCATGGCCGGCTCGCGCAGAGCCAATCCCGTCAACCTCCGGCGAAGCAGGCACAGGAAGGGCTCCACGCAGATGGTATACAATTGGCCGGACATGGGGCACCCCTGACGCACTCCTCTCCCAAATCGAAGGGGCGCCGTCAAGGACCCGTTAACTTTGACTAGACACTCTGCGGCGGCGTATAAAAGTCGGACCCGGGCCACGAAATGCGGCCCGAGTCCGAAAGCGCGCAGAGTCCCGAAAAGGTAATCGTGATCCACCCTGTCGAACGCCTTCTCCTGATCGAGGGAGAGAAAGGCGACCGACTGACCAGTCCTCTGGGAAAGATGGATCAGGTCCCGGACCAGGTGGATGTTGTCCTGGATGGACCGGCCCGGGACCGTGTAGGACTGGTCGGGGTGGATCATGTGGGCCAGCACGGAGCCCAGGCGGGTAGACATAGCCCGGGCAAAGATCTTATAATCCGTGCTGAGGAGGGAGACCGGACGCCAGTTTTTAAGCAGGCGGAGATCGCCCCTCTTCGGCAGCAGGACGATGACCGCCCTGCGCCACGAGAGGGGCATCTCCCCGGTCGCCAGGCTTTCCCCCAGGACCCGCGCGTAATCGTCCCCCAGGACGTCCCAGAACGCCCTGAGGAACTCCACGGTCAACCCATCCAGCCCTGGGGATTTGCCCCTCGAGAGCTGGTGGAGGGCGCCAGTCAGCTCCGCCAACGTGAGCGGAGCCTCCAATCCTTCGGCGCCCTCCGGGCTGACCTGCGGCAGGTCCTCCCACAAAACTCTGCGCGCATCCTCGCTGGACGGATCCGGAGAGAACAACGCACTGTAATACGTCTGGACCAGGAGGCCCATTCCCTCCGGATCCGTGATGGAGGATCCGTCGTCGGCCAGCAGCTCGACGAGCTGCTTACGGACCCCCCGCCATTTTTCCAGCGAGTAGAAGAAGGGTGAGGCGCGGTCCAAATCTTCCAGGATCTGGATCCGCGACCTCACGTACGCGCCTCGGGACCCTATGAGCTGCAGGTTCCTCAGCGCGCCCTTCTTCTCTTTGTACGCCTGCCACAGGGCCGGGTCCGCGACGGCATGACCGAGGCGGGATTCCAAGTCGAGCACCTCCCTCTCAAGGCGCCCGATTCCGGCTTCCCGCCTCTTGGTCGACCCCTTCGCGTACTCCTGACAGAAGACGCGGATGTGAGTCTTGCCCACATCCCACCATAGCCTCAAGGAGGGGAAGCCCCCCTGCTTCCTTCTCCAGTCGGCCCAGAATCGACAGAACGAGTCCCGAAATCGCACGTCCTCCAGCAGCCGGTTGTTAAAGTGCCAGTACGCGGACCCCGCCCGCGTGCGGAGCGGAGTGAACTCCGCCCACACCAGGCGGTGGTCCGAGCACGGCACCAGCCGCATGGAGGCCGCCGAAACGCGGGAGACGTACGCCTGCGAAATGTAGAGGCGGTCGATTCGCGACCCCCCTCCTCCAGACCTCCATGTGAAGGCGCTGGAGTCGGGATGGAGATTCCGCCAGACGTCCACCAAGTTCAGGGAGCTGATCAGTCCCCTCAACTTCTCCACCGACGCTTGGCCGCGCTGGGGACCGGAGCGATCCCCCACCTCGAGGGTGCAGTTAAAATCCCCCCCGAGGATGATGCACTCGCCGCTATCGATGGAGCTCAAGAGAGCGGACACTTCTTCAAAGAAGCGCGCTTGCAAAGCGCCGGGCCTGGGCGCGTACACGTTCACAAAGTGGAGCGGCACGCTACCCAGGCGAACGGCGAGGTGGAGCAAGCGGCCCGGCACTAGCTCCTTGACCCCCAAGATCTCCGGCTGAAAAGTCGGGGCCAACAAGATAGCCACCCCACTAGAAATAGGGGTGAGGTGACTCATGTAGACCCCACCCTGCCACTCCAGGAGCCAGGTGGCTTCGTCTCCCGGAACGGTGTGGGTTTCCTGCAGAAAGCTCACCGCGTATCTCCCTTCCCTAAGGACTGAGAGATTGTGAAATCTGCGGTGAGCCCCTCTGCTGCCGTTGATGTTGAGGCTGGCTATGGTTATCTTCATGTCAAAGGTACTTAAAACCCGTCACCAACAGCTCACTGTGAGGAGGGAGTGGAAGTGCACCTGGCCCTCCACTCCCCCAGCAACCCATTGAGGAACACATTAAAACGGCGCCTCTCAACCAGTTTCACGTCCGCGCGCTTGCCCGCTATCTTAAGGGCGGCACGGACGGACTGGATGATCAGCGCCAGATTCGACCAACGGTCGAGGGCCAGCTGAACTTTATTGCGGCAACCCCTGCAAGCCGCGAGGAAATCCCGGAGTTCCGCCGTGGGGATGAGAGGAGATTCGGTGGGAGGCACGAGGGACTCCACCACCTCACTGGCGATGGAATCAAGATCATCCTCCGTGCCCCGCACCGAATCCCCATCCTCCTCCGGGTCGTCACCGCCAGCGGCCAACACATCCACCACACACTGTGGGGCGGACGTCCCGGCCGCGCCAGCTGGTCCCGCCTCCGTCACGATCCCACCCCCAGGATCGATGGCGGAGGAGTCCTCTCTGGGTTCTATTGTGAAACTGGAGCCTGTAGGCACCAGCGGTTCAGGACCCCCCTCCACCTCCATCCCCAGGCCAATGACTGGTCCAGGGGAGACAGAAGTTCCGGACTCCGGGAAACCAGCCGGAGCCGAGACTGGAGGCGGCGAGAGGAGGCCATCTCCCGCTCCGCCAGCACCCACAGGCCCAGCAGATGGGGCAGCATTCTCAGTTATAACTGGGTCGGGTGTCTCCTGGTTGGTGGTGGACTCCGGCTGGGAGGCCCGACCCTCTGGGGCCTCGCCCTCCCCTTCATTCAGGACACCCGACCCAGTCGCAGTGGCGGAATGGGCGGTTTCCCCAGGCTCCCCCACCACAAGCAGGGCCCCACTTACTCCTTCAGGAGGGGCCTCACGTACCGGGGCCATCCCCTCCCCTCCATCCTGAGGAATAGGGAGCACCTGCCCGGACTTTGCAGCCTTGGTGGTGGCGGTAGGGGGCACCTGAGGACCAGAAACAGGAGGCAGCTCCCCTCCAACAGATGGGCCCTGCACC
Organism: Heterodontus francisci; assembly: GCF_036365525.1. Taxonomy (NCBI): domain Eukaryota; kingdom Metazoa; phylum Chordata; class Chondrichthyes; order Heterodontiformes; family Heterodontidae; genus Heterodontus; species Heterodontus francisci. Next base: position 510,068 of record NW_027141946.1, on the reverse strand, counting down.
TCAGGGCCCTGTGTTATTTCTGTGGAGGGGTGCCTTCTCCTCTTTTTCGCACTTGGGCGCGGAGACTCAGAGACCTCCATGTCATCAGAGGCCTCCGCCTCCGCACCCTTTTTTCCTTTTTTAGTCACCCTGGGCCTGAGCCCAGCCCTGGGACAGGTGGATTCCATGGGAATGGGCTTTGGGCTGAGCTCAGGCTCGGGTTGAGTCAAAGTGTCCAGGGGACGCGCCTCACGATGTTTCTTTTTTCCCCGCGTCTTCCTTCCGCTCGGACGGACGCTCCCCTCCCCGCCAGAGGCTGTGAAAACCACAGCCTCCGGAACCGACTGAGCGGTGTCTGTTGGATGTGCGGGGGGAGTGGGAGGAGGTGCTGTGGAACCACTCTGGGCCGCCGAGGTGGAGCTGGCGGCCGGGAGGTTGGGGCAGTTCTTCCGAACATGCCCCACCCCCTTGCAGACGTGGCACCGCGCCCCGTCCGAGGTCCAAAAGACGCGGTAGGCCGTCCCCTGGAACTCCACATTAAATTGGCCCTCCGTGTCCTCCTCCCGCGCCAGCTGCATAAATAACTGGCGGTGGAAGGAGTAGACATGTTGGAGGCTGTGCTCCCGAATACCAAGCCGGACTGGGGTGATCCCCGACCTCACCTCCCCCAGATGGTGCAGGTGGGGGAGGAGAAGCTCACTGGGAATGAAGGGTGGGACGTTGGACAACATTATCCGATGCGCAGTGGCCCCCAGAGGGTCCACTGGCAGGAAGGTCCCCCCCACAGTGAGCCCTTTACTCAGGGCCAGGGACACCGCCCGCTCGGTCTTCAAAAAGAACACAGCCTTCCCATACATCTTTGAGGCCGCAACAATGGCCGAGGGGCCGACAACCACGGCCATTGCCTTAACGCAGGCCTCAATAGACATGTTGGGGTGGGGATAGCTCTTCACCCCATGGCTGCATGTCAATAATTTAAAGGGTGACGGGGCCACGTGGGCAGCCACAGAAGCTGCAGCTGCGTAGGTAGTAGAGGGCCCCGCCACCGGTGATGAAGGGCTTGCCATGGGTCCAAGAGCTAAACCCACCCCAAATTGTGGACTTGCACACTAAATTACAGATTCACAGAAAAATTTGAAAAGACAAACAAACAAACAACAGGTTAGTGGAGAGGCTGAGGTAAGAGAGGAGAGGTAAAGACAGGCTGGAAGGGATGACTTGCTTTCTGGAGGTGGTGCTCACAGTACACTTAAAACAGTCTTTGAAGTTGGTCTTCTGGTTGGGGGAGTCGTCTTCACCTGGGTCAGCTGAAGCTGCCCAGGCACTATCTATCCCCTTCCGTCTGTTTAGCTGGGCAGCTTCAGCTGACCCAGGCTTGGCAATTGGGGTGGGGAGGGAGCTTTCCTGTGTGCTTTTGCAGCAGCACAGATTCCTGTTGAATTGGCAGCCCCACCCCTTGTTGTTCCAGCCACTTGTTCCTCCCCCAACAGTCCAAAGTAAATTACTGGTGTTCAGCACCCACCTCCAGACAAAGCCTTGTTTCCACAAAATGTCCCTTTCTTCTCTTTAATGGAGACTGTTGTTGGAGTTTTCCTCTGCTTGTTGGTAGCTGCTCTCCCTTGCTCAGTGCAGCTCCTCTCTCCACCTCTGCAACCTCCAACTGCCACCAGCACTCTCAGCTGCACCTCGTTGAGGCTCTCAACACTCAGGCTTCCCAAATCAGAGAGCAGCCAATCCCAGTGCTGTACCTGTCCTGAGAGTGTTTGATGGGAACAGTGTAGAGAAAGATTTAGTCTGTATCTAACGCCATTTTTTTCTTTTTTACCCCGTTTTTTTCTCTAACCCTGTTTTTTTTAATCTAACCTCCGTGCTGTACCTGTCCTGGGAGAGTTTGATGGGAACAGTGTAGAGGAAGATTTAGTCTGTATCTAACGCCATTTTTTTCTTTTTTACCCCGTTTTTTTCTCTAACCCTGTTTTTTTTTAATCTAACCTCCGTGCTGTACCTGTCCTGATGAGTTTGATGGGGGCAGTGAAGAAGGAGCTTTCCTCTGCATCTAACTCCATGCTGTACCTGTCCTGGGAGTGTTTGATGGGGGCAGTGTAGAAGGAACTTTACCCTGCATCGATCTCCATGCTGTACCTGTCCTGGGAGTGTTTGATGGGGACAGTGGAGAGGGAGCTTTACTCTGCATCTAACTCCATGCTGTACCTGTCCAGGGAGTGTTTGATGGGGACAGTGGAGAGGGAGCTTTAATCTGTATCTAACCCCATGCTGTCCCTGTCCTGTGAGTGTTTGATGGGGACAGTGTAGAAGGAGCTTTACTCTGCATCTAACTCCATGCTGTACCTGTCCTGGGAGTGTTTGATGGGGACAGTGGAGAGGGAGATTCACTCTGTATCTAACCCCATGCTGTGCATGTCGTGGGAGTGTTTAACTTAACAGTTTCGAGGCACCTTTATTCTGTATCTAAGCCGTGCTGCCCCTGCCATAAAATTCAGCACAAATAAAATTTCCATCCAAATTCGCACCAAGATAAAGGCCTGCTCAAGTCACAAACAAAAACTCGGCCCGAACCCGACAGAACGACATGGGAGCAGATCCAAGCCCAAAGGTCGAGTTCAGAAGAGTGGCCCGACACATGTCATCGGGTCCCATCGGGTTCGGGTCGGGTAACAGGCCTTTACACCAAGTCCCGTTCATCCATCACTCCTGTGCTCACTGACTTAGGTTGGTTCCTGGTTCAATAATGCCTCGATTTTAAAATTCTCATCCTAGCTTTCTGACCGAACCCATTCCGAAATACTCAGAAATGGAACTGCCTCCTCAAAATCTAGATGTTAGTTTGTTTGAGGGAAAAACTTCACAACACAGACTGCAGTGGTTCAGGATGAAGGCCCACCATTTTTTCATGGTAACCAGGGATGGGGAAGTAATGCACGCATTGTCAGTATCACCCATATCCTGAGAACAAATAGACAAGAAATAAAATAGCAATAAAATCAATGAGTTTGTCATTGACTGATTGAAACCAGGCGAGGTCTGTGATCAGAGTGAGACGTCAAAACCCAATAAACAAATTGTCAACACAATTTACCTCACCAGCTCCTTGTGTTTGTCTTTCTGTTGTTGTCTTCATCAGAAAACAAGTAACGATTAATCTCGGGATTAAAAACTGCTGAATGTTAATTGTACACGTGAGATACGTACTCAATGGTTTCTGTTATCAGACAGTCAGAGAATCACACAGCACAGGAGGAGACTATTTCACAAATCGTACCAGTTCCAGCTCTTTGAAGGAGATTTCCAATGATTCCTCTCCCCTGTTCTTTTCTCCCAGTCCAGTAAATCACCCTGTTAGTATTGATCCAATTCCCGACTGAAAGTTTCTGTTAAATCGGCTTCCACAACCCTTTCAGGAAGGGAATTCCAAATCATAAACACTCGCTGTGTGAAGAAAAGAAAATCTCCTCATCTCTCCTCTGTTTGTTTGTTAATCAACATTAAACTGGTTACTGACCCTTCATCCAGTGAAACCAGATTCTCCTTATTTATTCGAGAAACACACATCATCATTTTTGAGCCCCTGGATTAAATTTCCCTTTTATCTTCTCTGCTCTAAGGAAAACAATCCCAGCTTCTCTCCACATAACTGAAGTCCCTCATCCCTGTTACCATTCTAGTATATCACCTAGGCACCATATCCAAGGCCTTGGAATCCTTCATAAAGTGTGGTGTCCAGAATGGGACACAATATTCCAGCTGAGGCTTAAACAGTCATTTATCTAGTCTTCGCAGAATGTTCTTGTGTTGTTATTTTTTAATTCTTTGCTTATAGTTCTAAAGCTAACGACCCCCTATGCCTTTTTAAATCCTTCACCACTTGTCCAGCCACCATCGAAGATGTCTGTACATACACACCCAGTCTCTGTGCTCCTGTACCATCTATTAAATGGTGCAGTTCAGTTTCTATTCACTCCCCTTATTATCCCTGCCAAAATAACCACTTCCCCAATTCTATGTGTTAGATTTCAGTCACCTTGTGTATTCTCATGTCACCACCAGACTGTCCATGTCCTCCTTAATACTGCTACTGTCTACCACACTAATGACAGCATTTATGATTTACATGTCATCTGCAAGAGTTGAAATTATGTTTTTGTTTTACTCTAAGTCTATGTCATTTATATATTTATCTATATGTCAGGACGAGCACTCGTTTATCTAATCTCTCCTTTTCAAAAGAGGATGTAACATTTACAACACTTCTGGCCAGTGCCTTTGCTATTTCCACCATTCGTTCCTTCAGCAACCCTCACACATCCCATCCAGACCAGCTAAATGTTCCACTTTATTGTGGTACAAAAGTACTGGATTGAAAGGGGTTAACTCAAATTGTTTGTTCAGTGACTGTAATTAATGTCAGTCTCTTTGGACACTAATTGTGTCACTGGAGGGTTCCCCTCTTCTATTAATAAGGGTCTTCATATAATGTCTTACCCATAGTGTCAGCTGGAGCATCAAACCCGGCACTTACAGAGATCAGTGGCTCCAGAGAGAGGGAGACGATAGATCAGAATCTGTGAGCAATTGATTGGAACGTTACAACAATGGATCAGAATCTGAGAACATTAGATTGGAATGTTACAACAATGGGTCAGAATCTGAGAACAATAGATTGGAATGTTACAGCAATGGACAGCAGGAGTTTCTCCTTTTGGTTTGGTTTAGTTACTGCAGATTATACTTGGCTAACATTAGTTCGGCGGATCTATTATGCACTGAAGATGATTCAAACAATTTACTATCCCAGCCTCGCTATTATTGGTGTCCCCGGTAAGTCTCTGTATCCAACTAATAGATTCACAAACCATATTTCACTGAATTAGTGTTCTTGTCATTTAAATCGTGAGAAGACTGAATCCATTGTCTTCACTTTCTGTCACAAACTTTATTCCCTCTCCACGATCTGCAATCCCCTCACTGAGGCTGAACCAGGAAGTTTACAGCCTCTGGTATCTTTAATGCTGAGCTCAGTTCACCCCCATATTAACTCCATCTCCAACCCTTCATATTGTTACAGCCAGGTGAGGAGGGGTCACAGTCCTTCCTCTTAATTGACCGCAATAGTGTTTGGTCTTTTTTAACCGTGAATGTATTTACCATTTTTGTGATGTTTTACTTTTTACCTTTGGTGTCATAGTCAAGGAACCAATTGGAAAGGTTTTCTTGCGTTTAAACATGAAAGAGGTGAGTTTAATACACTTAACATCTAAAACCGATCATAATAAAATAGTAAAAATGTAAGTTATACAATTATGCTGCCACTGACACAAGAATCTCACGTACACACATATATTACAGAATGAGAAGTAAAATCGTGGCTGGATTAGAGTCCAGAATAAATCAAAACATAATACGCAGTCTGTGAGGTTTGATAATTCCCTGATCTTCCGGCTGAAGTTGTACTCCTGAAGTATTTGGCTGGTCGAGGTGCCCATTGTGGCTGATCCACATGGCTCAGGATTTTCTTGAAGGCAGACTGGTAGGTGGCCTTTTTCCCCTGGTGCCTCAGTCTGTAGCAATCTGCAGGTTTGGAGGGTCCACACTCGCAAATAGTTTTCAAACTTGTGATGTCATCTGGAGAGAGACAGAAAGAGAATGGGGCTTGGGGTTGGTTGGAAGGGGGGCGCGGGTGCGGTGGTGCTAGGGGAGGGGGGAAGGAAACCAACCTTCTGCTTCTTCCATTTTGAATCACTGGCTTGTCTGTGTTTGTCCAGGGGAAACTCCCAGCTTTCACAGAAATGGTCAGACGATCTCATGGCTGCCTCAATATATTTTCTGGAGCCTTCTAATGAGATTCAAGGTGAGGAATTTCCATCTCCCCAGGGGTCAGGATGCCATTATTTGCACTTGGAGTAGTTCACGCTTTCAAAAATCAGTGTGTCAGGATGTCCTTGAATTCCATGCTAATGAACGCAATCTTAGCAAATTCAGTCTCAAGAGCAAGCCATTATTTTGGGTCCAGGCTCATCAGACATGTGTCTCCTGTTGGAGAGGTTAGAAAGTGAAAATGTGCTTCAGATACAAATTGCAGTGGCCATCTTGGCTCCCAGTTTTTTGCTGGATTTTTTCCATTCAAACTTTAATGTAAGTTTCCAACTGATGAATTAAAATTCCTCATTGGCATATTGTGTTTCCTTGACACGAATAACACCTCTGTAATATCTGCCTCAGCCTACCAGCTGCGTAAACCCTCATCGTATCTTTGTTAAATCCACACTTGACTCTTCAAATTATTTCCTGGCCGCCCTCCAGTTATAAATCTCCATAAACCACAGCCCATCCAGAACTCTGCTGCCTATATCTATCTCACACCAAATACCGATCACACATCACCCCTGTGCTCACTGATCAACAGTGCCTCTCGGTCTGGCAGCACCTTAATTATAATATTCTCAGCCTTGTGTATGAATCCCTCCGTGTCCTCACCTGTCCAATTAATCCCATTCCCCTGACCATTCCCCATAGTCTTGTAAATCTTATGCCTTTGAGTCTGCTACCAATTACATTTTTAAAGTGAGTTGCTTTCCCTCTCTATCTCCGCCAGCTGTGGTTTTCATTCTGCAGTCCCACCGGTGCCATCATTACAGAAACCTAGATCCATAAAATGATGTGAACTGACAGCTGGTCACTTTTAGTGTGGTCAGCACAGTGTCCCATGTTGGGCAGGGATCTTGCCTGGGTGCCATGTATGTGTTGTTAGTGCGAGGAGGGGCTAGTACTGATGTCAATCAGCCATTTTTGCAGCACTGATGCACGATTTTGAAACTTGGTCTGTGCATGTCCACTGACCACCTGTGTAAGTCACTCTCAGCAGAGCATAGATTCAGCAGCATGAGGAACCCCCACCCCACCCTCCCCCACTGACACCCCCCAAAGTTATTTCAATTGATCAGGCATCCAACTTACAGGTGAGGGCCTTTTGACTTACTTTTGCCATTGTAAAGTTAGTGGAGGTGCTGTGGATAGTTTTCTGGAGGATGTGTTGTGAGCTGCTGCAGACATTCAGGGAGGGCAGATGATTTGGTGAACCAACTCTGGACGAAGCATGGGGACTGTAGTTACAGTGTCTCTGGGTCTGAAATATGACCAACAAATGGAGCAGAGGCTGCAGAGAAGGGAGTCTCTGTAAAGAGGGAGGAGGAGGGGGCTCTGTCCTTCCAACCCGGTTTTCCCTACAGCATTTTTCCTACCGACACCTAATCCAGGAGCAGTGTGTGAGGTGACTCTGATTCAATAAGGAAGTGGTCACAGAGCTGTGTCACCTCCTGTAACACGACCTGGAGCCTCACACCAGGGTGAGGACGGAGCTATCGGTTGCTGTTAAAGTCACAGTTTCATTGATCTTCACTGCATCCGGATCTTTCCCCAGGCAGGAGTGGGCGGCATATCCAACATAGTCACAGTGAGTCAGAGAGTCATTTATGACACAGGAGGAGACCAGTCGGACTCTCCATGTGTCTCTCTGTGTAACAATCCATTCGGTCCCATTACCCCATTCAATCCTCGGATCCCTGCAAGTTCATTTCCTTCAGGTGCCCATCCAATTTCCTTTTGAAATCATTGATTGTCTTGGCTTCCATCACCCTCATGGGCAGTGAGTTCCAGCTCATTACCATCCACTGTGTAAAAAAGTTCTTCCTCATATTCCCCCTGCATCTCTTACCCAAAACCTTCCATCTGTGTCCCCTATTCCGTCTTTCATCAGTTAATGGGAACAGTTTTTTCCCTGTCTATCTTACCTAAGCCTATCATAATCTTGTACACTTCTTTCAAATCTCTCTCAATCTCCTTTACTCCAGGGAGAGCAACTCCATCTTCTCCAAACTAACCTTGTAACTAAAACACAGCAATCCCTGGAAGCATTCTTGTATTCTAGTAGAATCATATAAAGTTAAGAGACTGACTGGATTTATCTACAAAACTGTCATGGACTCGAAATGACTACGACTCTCTGACAGGGGATTACTATTACTATTGCTTTCCTACACTTGGAAAATTTATAATGGACTGGACAGTATCACCCTGTTGAACCCCGTGATGTAAGTGAAATGTTTGATGTCCCAGAACGTGGTTAACAAATGTCCTTCACAAACAGAGTAAATCAGTTCAGTCCCACTCACCATTCTGGATCATTCACAATGGGGAGTAGTTTCTCCTGGTTTTCTCTACATAGGACAGCAGCCAGGCTTTTCACAGTGTCCCCTACCTCCATGTGGAAAGTCTTGTCAGGGTTAGGTGAGATCAGACACTTTACCGAGGCGACAGCTTTCTTCAGTTGTGTTGCTGCTTCTGTGCTCTCTTCAGTCCTACTGGGTTAAAACTGGTCATCATCACCATTAGGTAGTTCATAAAGAGGAGTCACAGTCTCTGCAAATCGAGGGATGAGGGTCCGCTGATACCCCACCAGCCTGAGGATATGACACAGAGCAGTCTTTCAGGTGGACAGCGGTAGACACTGGATGGGGTCTGCTGATACCCCACCAGCCTGTGGATAGGACACAGGGCAGTCTTTCAGGTGGACAGGGGTGGGCACTGGATGAGGGTCTGCTGATACCCCACCAGTCTGAGGATAGGACACAGAGCAGTCTTTGAGGTTGTCAGGGGTAGACACTGGATGAGGGTCCACTGATACCCCACCAGCTTGAGGATAGGACACAGGGCAGTCTTTGAGGTGGACAGGGGTGGGCACTGGATGAGGGTCTGCTGATACCCCACCAGCCTGTGGATAGGACACAGGGCAGTCTTTGAGGTGGACAGGGGTGGGCACTGGATGAGGGTCTGCTGATACCCCACCAGTCTGAGGATAGGACACAGAGCAGTCTTTGAGGTTGTCAGGGGTAGACACTGGATGAGGGTCCACTGATACCCCACCAGCTTGAGGATAGGACACAGGGCAGTCTTTGAGGTGGACAGGGGTAGACACTGGATGGGGTCTGCTGATACCCCACCAGCTTGAGGATAGGGGACAGTTCAGTCTTTGAGGGGGAAAGGGATACAAAATAGATGCGTGTCCGCTGAAACACCACCAGCTTAAGGATAGGACACAGGGCAGTCTTTGAGGTGGACAGCGGTAGACACTGGATGAGGGTCCACTGATACCCCACCAGCCTGAGGATAGGGCACAGTGCAGTCTTTGAAGAGGACAGGGGTAGACACTGTATGAGGGTCCGCTGAAACACCAGCAGCTTGAGGATAGGACACAGGGCAGTCTTTGAAGAGGACAGGGGTAGACACTGTATGAGCGTCCGCTGAAACACCACCAGCATGAGGATAGGGCACAGTGCAGTCTTTGAGGTGGACAGGGTAGACACTGGATGAGGGTCCACTGATACCCCACCAGCCTGAGGATTGGGCACAGTGCAGTCTTTGAAGAGAACAGGGTAGACACTGGATGAGGGTCGGCTGAAATACCACCAGCTTGAGGATAGGACACAGGGCAGTCTTTGTGGAGGACAGGGGTGGACACTGGATGAGGGTCGGCTGAAATACCACCAGCTTGAGGATAGGACACAGGGCAGTCTTTGTGGTGGACAGGGGTGGACACTGGATGAGGGTCGGCTAAAATACCACCAGTCTGAGGATAGGACACAGGGCAGTCTTTGTGGTGGACAGGGGTAGACACTGTATGAGGGTCCACTGAAACACCACCAGTCTGAGGATAGGACACAGGGCAGTCTTTGTGGTGGACAGGGGTAGACACTGTATGAGGTTACACTGAAACACAACCAGTCTGAGGATAGGACACAGGGCAGTCTTTGTGGTGGACAGGGGTAGACACTGTATGAGGGTCCACTGAAACACCACCAGTCTGAGGATAGGAACAGGGCAGTCTTTGTGGTGGACAGGGGTAGACACTGTATGAAGGTCCACTGAAACACCACCAGTCTGAGGTTAGGACACAGGGCAGTCTTTGAGGTGGACAGGGGTAGACGCTGGATGGCCTCGACCTGATGTTGGTCTGGGCTGATGCTGAATAATCCAATCTGGACACCTACAAACGTGACACGATCTTGCACCAGCTGGGCCTTCCGTGGATGGTCTTTTAGACTAGCTCCCAAAGTAGCTGCAGAAGTTCCAGTAAAAGGTTAAATGTGTGGACACGGTCTGTGGGAATGAGGAGGCGATCATCAATTTATTTCAGCAAGCAGGAAGACTGTGAAAAGCTCATAAATTCCCCGGCCATATGTTTGTGTAAAATAGTGCGGTTATTGTGGAATCCCTTGTAACAGACATATCCAGGGGTATCTTTGGACCTCAGAAGTGAATGTGAATTTAAATTGTTTCTCTAGTTTTACTGGGATACTCCAATAACCATTAGAGATATCCATGGTGCTGAAGACAGTCCTGCCGCTGGGAATCCGGGAGAGTAGGGTGGGTGTCTATCAGACAACCGGGTTCACACAGGGGTGACTGTGTTGAGTTTGTGATGGTCAACAGTCAGTCTCCAGCTACCATCCCGTTTTCCAACTGGCCAAATGGGGCAGTTAGTTAGTAGTGAATGTGTCTTTGTGAATTAAACCCTGGCTGAACAATGACCTGATAGCGTCTGGAATATATGATATAATCTCAGCTTGGTAAGAATACTGCTTCATGGAGCATGCAATGGTCAGTTAATTTCTTCAGGTCTGCTCATGTTTCCACAGTCATCTTTATGAGTTGTGAATGCACTCAGCACCGACTCGAGAATCGCCTGCAGCTCAGGGTCATCAGAGGTGTCTGATTCACACTCCTCTGATATTTTAATCTGGAATATTGAGGGTGCAATGGACACCAGAGTAGGGTATGTTTTAATGTTCCATAATATACAAATATAGGGATAATCAATTACTGCTGATAACCTTTGAGCACATTACTGCCCAGTAGTCCCTGTCCATTGTGCAGGATCATATAAAAGGGAGTCAGGACTTTGAAATGAACTCTGTTCCCTCTCCTACACCACTGTAAGATCTGATCATGGGTCACAGATTAACCAAAAGGAGGTCGAAGGGTCACAAGCAGTTTATTGCAGGGAAACTATTGGAAAATGTTCAGAGGGACCGGATTAATCTCCACGTGGAGAGGCAGGGTTTAATCAGGGATTGTCAGTATGGCTTTGTCAGGGGGAGATCGTGTCTAACTAACTTGATTGAATTTTTTCGAGTCATTGACTGGATGTGTAGATGACGGTAAATTAGTTGATGTATTCGACATTGACTTCGGTAAGACATTTGATAGGGTTCTACATGTGAGATTGGTTAAGAAGATAAGAGCCCATGGGATCCAGGGCAATTTGGTAAATTGGATCCAAAATTGGCTCAGCGGCAGGAGGCAGAGGGTGATTGTCAAGGGTTGTTTTTGCGAGTGGAAGCCTGTGACCAGTGGTGTACTGCAGGGATCGGTGCTGGGACCCTTGCTGTTTGTAGTGCACAATAATGATTTGGACGTGAATATAGGAGGTATCACCAGTAAGTTCGCAGCTGACACGAAAATCTTTGGTGTTGTTAATAGTGAGGAGGAGAGCCTTCGATTACATGTCGGTTTAGATGGGCTAGTAAGATGGGCAGAGAAGTGGCAAATGGAATTTAATCCTGAGAAGTGTGAGGTGATGCATTTTGGGAGGACTAACAAGGCAAGGAAACATACAGTGGATGGTAGGACGCTAGTATGTACAGAAGGTCAGAGGGACCTTGGTGTACTTGTCCATAGATGACTGAAAGCAGCAGCACAGGCAGGCAATGTGGTTAGGAAGGCATTTGGGACACTTGCCTTTATTAGCTGAGGCATAGAATATAAGAGTCAGGGAAGTTATGATGGAGCAGTATAAAAATCCAGTTAGGCCACAACTGGAGTACTGTGTATCGTTCTGGTTGCTGCACTGTAGGAAGGATGTGATAGCACTGGAGGCGGAGCAGAATAGATTCACCAGGATGTTGCCTGGGCTGGACAATTTCAGCTGTGAAGAGCGACAGAAAAGTCCAGTGTTATCTCCCTTAGAGCAGAGAAGGATGAGAGGGGTCATGATTGAGGAATGCAAAATTATGAGGGGCATTGATAGGTTAGATAGGAATAATCTTTTTCCCTTAGCGGAGGGGTCAATAACCAGGGGCATAGATTTAAGGTAAGGGGCAGAAGGTTTAGAGGGGATTTGAGGAAAAGAATTTTCACCCAGAGGGTGGTTGGAATCTGGAACACACTGCCTGAAGGGATGGTAGAGGCAGGAACAGTCACAACATTTCAGAAGTATTGAGATGAGCACTTGAAACGCCATACCAAACAAGGCTGCAGGCCAAGTGCTGGAAACTGAGATAGGAATAGTTAGGTGCTTGATGGCTGGCACAGACACAGTGGGCCGAAGGTCATGTTTCTGTGCTGAATATCTCGATGACTCTATTGAGGACTAACAGTTCAAATACCGCACAACATCAGAATAGATATAGTGGACATACGACCTGTGGCAGGTGAGAATGGCTTTCTGGCTATGGATCAGATGTTAGAAGCTATTATTAAAGACGTTATAGTAGGGCAGGTAGAAACATTCAAGGTGATCAGGCAGAGTCAACATGTTTTTGTGAAAGGGAAATCATGTTTAACCAATTTATTGGAGTTCTTTGAATAAGTAACATGTGTTGTTGGTAAAGGGGAACTGGGAGATTTTCTGTACTTAGATTTCCAGAAGGCATCTGATAACGTTCCACATCAAACGTCATTGTGGAAAATAAAGGCTCATGGTGTATTGGGTAACATATTGGCATGGATGGAAGATTGGCGAACTAACAGGAAACAGCGTAGGCATAAATGGGTCATTATTATGGCTGGCAAGATGTAACGTGTGGTGTGCCAGAGGGGTCAGTGCTGGGGACTCAACTTTTTACAATTTATATAAATGATTTTGATGAGTGGACCGAAGGTATGCTTGCTAAATTTGCTAATGATTCCAAGATAGTTAAGAAGATAAATTCTGAAGAGGACATAAGGACGCTACAAAGGGATATAGATAGGTTAAGTGAGTGGTCAAATATCTAGCAAATGGAGTATAATGTGGGAAAAGGTGAAATTGTCCATTGTGGCAGGAAGGTTTGACTGTCACCTCGAGACTTGACTATTCTAACACACTGCTGGCTGCTCTCCCACATTCTACTCTCTGTAACATTGTGATCATGCAAAGCTCTGCTGCCAACTTCTAATTTACACCAGATTCTGTTCACCCAACATCCCTGTGCTCACTTACCTACATTGGCTCTTGGTCCAGTAACACCACAATTTTAATATTCTCACTCGTGTGATCAAATCCCTCCACGGCCTCAGCCCTCTGATTATCCCAATCCCCTGCCCATTTCCAATATTCCTGAAACGTGTTAATCTTAAAATCTTTATCTAATTCCATTTTAAAGTGAGTTCCTTCCCTCTGTCTCTCTCTCTGATCACACATTTCATCTCTCCAGCTCTACTGGTGCTGTGGAAGTTTGGATCCAGAAAATGGTGTGAGCTGCACTGCTGGTCACATCCAGCACATTGTACAGGAAACCCAGGCTGGCCGGGGTGCTAGTTTGGGTGTAACGTGTGTGTGTCTGTAGTGTGAGGAGGGTCTGAATATGGTGTCAATCAGCCATTCCATCAGCTTTGATGGACGTCTTTGAACCTTGGTCTTTGCATGTCCACTGACCGCCTGTGTTAGTCACTCTCAGCTGAACAGACATTCAGCAGCACGAGGAACCCCCTCTGGTGTTATTTAAAAATACCAGGCATCCAACTTACAGGTAAGGGGCTTTTGACTTACCTCTGCTATTGTCAAGTTATTGGAGGTGCTGTTAATCGTTTTCTGGAGGTTGTGTTGTGAGCTGCTGCAGACATTCAGAGAGGACAGAGGATTTGGTGACCCAACTCTGGACAAGGTATGGGGACTGTAGTTACAGTGTCTCTGGGTCTGTCACATGACCAACACATGGAGCAGAGGCTGCAGAGAGGGGAATCTCTGTAAAGAAGGAGAAGGCGGGGGCTCTGCCCTACCCACCCCTTGATTTCCAAGAGCACAAAGAGCAGTGGTCCTAATTCCGAGCCCTGGAAAACACCACTGTATCCTCCCATCGTGTCTGAACAACAACCTTTCACCACTTCTCTCTGTTTCCTGTTCCTTAGTCAATGTTATATCCACACTGTCACTGTCCCTTTAATCCATAGGGTACAGTTTTCCTAAGTTGTTTATTGAAAGTCACTTTATCAAACACCTTTTGAATGTCCATATATATAACTTCAATCACACCACCCTCATCAACCCTCTCCATTGTTTTATCAAAGAACTCCATCAAGTTTACCTCAGCACCTCCTCTCTCCACTCCTCCACTGTTGTTAAATTATCAGATTGCTTATCCGACATCCAGTACTGGATGAGCAGAAATTTCCTCCAATTAAATATTGGGAAGACTGAAGCCATTGTTTTCACTCCCCACTCCAACTCTGTCCCCTTGCTATTGATTCCATCCCTCTCCCTGGTAACAGTCAGAGGTTCAGAAAGTCTGTTTGCAACCTTGGTGTCACAGTTGACCACAAAATGAGCTGATAACATAATATTCATTCTATCACTACGACCGCCTGTTTCCACCTCAGTAACAGCACGCAACATCACCCCTGTCTCAGCCCATCTGCTGCTGAAACTCATTCATGCCTTCATTTCCCCTAGAAATGACTATTCCAACACGCTCCTGTCTGCTCTCCCGCATGCTGCGCTCTGTTAATTTGAAGTCCTCCAGAACTCTGCTGCCCATGTCCTAATTCGCAGCAAGTGCCATTCACATATCACTGACCGACATTGACTCCTGATCAAATAATGTCTTTATTTAAATTCTCCACCTTGTTTTCCCTCCAGGACCTCAACTCCCGTCCTGTATCTGTAATATCCAGCCCCACAACCCTTCAATATATCTGTGTTCCTCTCATCCAGGCCTCTTCTGCGTCCCTCCTTATTGCTGTTGTTATTCCTGATGAATCCCTGTCTCCAGCTATTAGCTCTACAACCATTGCTAACGGTATTATAGTTCTTGTAATTTACCCTCATCTCTCCTGCTGTTACTGCCCCTGGTAAGTCTTTATTTCCACAGTTAAGATCTGTAAACCCTGGTTCACTGAAATACTGTTCAAGTAATTTAGGTTTTTTTTCGAAGAATGAAGCCAGTGTTATTGGTCTCCATCAGAAATTCAGTCCCCTATCTGTGAACCACATACCCCTCCCTGCCCAATGTCTGAGGCGGAACCAGACAGTTTGCAACTGCTGTGTTCTATTTAAACCTGAGCTGAGTTCATCTCCATATTCTCTCCATCACAAACCCTGCCGACTCCACCTCTGCCTCGGCCCATCTGCTGCATAAACCCTCATCTGTACCTTTGTTAAATCTACACTTGACTAATTCCAATTCTATCCTGGTCATCCTCCCAGTTATAAACCTCCATAAACTACCGCCCATCTGGAACTCTGCTACCTGTTTCCTCACTCACAGTAAATCCCGATTATCCATCACCCCGGTGTTCCCTGATATATATAGGCTGCCAGTCTGGCGGCACCTTAATTTAAATATTCTCATTCTTGTGTGAGAATCCCTCCATGGCCTCACCCCTCCAATTAGTCCAATTCCCCTGTACATTCCCATATTCTAGAAAATCTTTCGCCTTCAAATCTGTTTCCATGTCCCCCTTTAAAGTGAATTTCCTTCCCTGTCTATTTCTCCCTGGTGGTGATTTATGGCTCTACAGCACCACTGTTGCCCACACTTTGGAAGCAAGGATCCACAAAAGGATGTGATATGAGTTACCACCCACTTCAGGTGTGGTCTGCACACTGCCCTGTGCTGTGCCCGGGTGTACATTGTGTGTGCTCGTCGCATGAGGAGTTGTGGAATGTCACGTCAAACTTCTGTTCCAGCAGCCTTGAAGTATGTCTTGAAACTTGGACTGTGCATGTCCACCATAAATGTTTGTTGCTTGGAAAAGCATAGCATAATAAATTTCAAGAAGCACGGATATGCTAATGACAAATCCTGTCAGGAAAACTTCAACAAGAACTTATCCCAAGGCACTTCACAGCAGCATTATGAAACAAAGTATGACACAGAACCACAAAGGAAGATATTAGGTTAGGTGTCCAAACGCTTGGTCAAAGATGGAGCTTTTAAAGAAGTGTCTTAAAGGATAAAAGCGAGGTGGAGAGGTGGAGCTGTGAAGGGAGGATATTCCAGAGTTTGGGGCCGAGGCAACTGAAGGTGTGGACACAAATGGTAGAGTAATTAAAATCAGGGATGCACAAGAGGCCAGAATTAGAGGAGCAGAGATATCTCAGAGGTTTGTGGGGCAGGAGGAGATTACAGTTATCGTGTGGGGTGAGGCCATGGACGGATTTGAAACAAGGCTGAGAATTTTAATATCAAGACAATGTTTGACTGTGAGCTGATGTAGGTCAGTGATCGGGGAATGGGACTTGTTGTAAGTTAAGACACAGACTGCGGAGTTTTAGATTACTTCAAGTTGACAGATAGTAGAATGTGGGAGAATGAGTTGGAATAGTCTAGTCTACAGGTAATGAAAGCATGAATGAGAGCTTCAGCAGCAGATGAGTTGAGACAGGGGTTAAGTTGGGCAATGTTATTGAGGTGGAAATAGGTCGTCATAGTGATGGCACGAATATAAGGTTGGAAGCTCATTTTGTGGTCGAATGCCACGGAATCACAGAATTGTTAAAGCACAGAAGGTGGCCATTCAGTCCATCGTGTCTGTACTGGCTCTCCAAAAGAACAATTCGTCTAGTGTCACTCCCCTGCCTTCTCCCTGTAACTCTGTACAATCTTCCTTTTCAGTTAACTATCCAATTTCTTCCTGAATGCCTCGATTGAATCTGCCTCCACCACACTCTCAGGTAGTGCATTCCAGACCTTAACCACTCACTGTGTGAAAACGTTTTCCTCATGTCACTGCTGCTTCTTTTACCAATTACTTTAATTCGTTGCCCTCTCGTTGTCGATCCTTTCAGGAATGGGAACAGTTTTCCCTATCCACTCTGCCCAGACGCATCATAATTTTGAATACCATTTTTCAAATCTCCTCTCAGCCTTCTCTTCTCTAAGGAAAATGTTCCAACTTCTCCAGTCTATCTTCAGAACTGATATTCTTCATCCCTGGAACCATTCTTGTGAATGTTTTTTCACACTCTCCAATGTCTTCACGTTACCTAAAGTGTGGTGCCCAGAACGAGACGTAATACTGCAACTGAGGCCAAACTAGTGTCTCGTCCAAGTTCAACATAACCTCTTTGCTCTTGTATTCCATGCTGCTGTTAACAAAGCCCAGGATACTGTATGTTTCATGAACTACTCTCTCATCTTGTCCCGCCCCCTTTCATGACCTATGCACATATACATCCGGGTCCCTCTGCTCTTCACCCCCTTTGGAAATGTACCCTTTATTATACATTGTCTTTCCATGTTCTTCCTACCAAAATGAGTCACTTCACATTTCTCCACATTGAACTTCATCTGCCACCTCTCTGTCCATTCCACTAACTTGTCCATGTCCGTTTGATTTTCTACAATTTACTCCTCACAGTTCACAATGCTTCCAAGTTTTGTATCATCAGCAAACTTTGAAATTGTGCCCTGTACACCGAGGTCCAGGTCATTAATATTTGTCAGGAAGAGAAAGGGTCACAACACTGATCCCTGGGAAATTCCATTACAAACCTTAAATAAAAACAAAAAGTGCTGGAAAGACGCAGCAGGTCTGGCAGCATCTGTGGAGAGAAAAGCAGAGTTGACGTTTCAGTTCTGTGACCTTTCATCAGAATTGGCAAAGGTTAGAAATGTAATAGGTTTTAAGCAAATAAAGCAGGGGTGGTGCAAAAGAGAACAGAAGAGCTGTTGATAGAACAGAGGGTCGGAGAGATTAACTGACCAGGATGTCATGGGGCAAAGGCAAAGAAAGTGTGCTAGTTGTGCGGTGAAAGACAAAGCATTAGTGTAGTGAGGGTGTTAAATGACAGAATAATGAACAGCCCTCTCTAAAAGCACCAACATAAAAAAATCAGTTTAATGCTGGCACATGGCAAAAAATGGTAAAACAAATTGATCGTTGAACTCAGTGTTCAGACCGGCAGGCTGTAGAGTGCCTAATCGGACAATGAGGTGATGTTCCTCAAGCTGGCGTTGATGTTCACTGGAACACCGCAGCAGGCTAAACGCAGATTGGGTGACCGCTTTGTGGAACACCTCCACTCAGTCCAAAAGTGTGACACTGAGCATCCGCTCGCTTATCATTTCAACACCCTCCATCCCCCACCCCCGCTCTAATGGTCACATTTCTGTACTTGTGTTTCCCCCAAAACCCCCACTTTGCCAGTTCTGATGAAAGGTCACCGACTTGAAACATTAACTCTGCTTCTCTCTCCACAGATGCTGCCAGACCTGCTAAGTATTTCCAGCACTTTCTGTTTATATTTCAGATTTCCAGCATCCGCAGTATTTTGCTTCGATTCCACTACAAACCTTACTCCAGCCCGAAAAGCATCCATTAATCACTTATCGCTGTTTCCTGTCACTCAACCAGCTTAGTTTCATGTTGCTACTGTTGGTTTTATTTGATGAGCTATTACTTTGCTCATAGGTCTGTTGTGTGGCACTTTATCAAATGCCTTTTGGAATTCAATTTATACCACATCAACATCATTGCCCTCATCAAACTTTCTTTTTACCTTTTCAAAAAACTCCAGCCATTTAGTTAAACACAATTTTCCCTTAATTAACACCCATTTGTCCAAGTGCCCACTAATTTTATCCCAAATGTGACACCAAGGTTGCAATTAAACTGTCTGACTCTCAGACTGTTACCAGGGAGAGGGATGGAATAAATAGCAAGGTAACAGAGTTGGAGTGGGGAGTGAAAATAATGGCTTCAGTCTTCCCAATATTTAATTGGCGAAAATTTCTGCTCAACCAGTACTGGATGTCGGATAATCAGTCTGATAATTTAACAACAGTGGAGGTTTGGAGAGAGGTGGTGGTGACAGTACATGACAGTACATGACTGACAGTACATGGGTTCCCGCATCTCCTTTTTGTAAAATTTACAGCCCTCCAGTCCTCTGTCATCACTCTCATATACAAAGAGAATTGGCAGATTCTGTCCGGTGCCTCTGCTATTTTCACCATTCATTCTCTCACGAACCCTCATAATTCCCATCCAAACTGGATAAATGTTTAGTTTATTGTGGTACAAAAAGTGTTTGATTGAAAGGGATTAACTAAACGTGTTTGTTCAGTGACTGTAATTAATGTCAGTCACCATGGGCCCTAATTGTGCCACTGGAGGGTTTCCCTCTTCGATTAATAAGGGACTCCTTTCAATGTGGTATCCCAGTGTGTCAGCAGGAGCATCATCCCCGACACAAACAGGGATCAGCAGCTCCAGAGAGAGGGAAAGGATAGATCAGAATCTGAGAACAATAGATTGGAATGTTACAACAATGGGTCAGAATCTGAGAACAATAGATTGGAATGTTACAACAATGGGTGAGAATCTGAGAACAATAGATTGGAATGTTACAAAAATTGGCAGGAGTTCCATCTGGGAGTTTGACTTTCTCTCTGCAAATTATGATTGGCTGCCATTAAACAGTCGGATCTATTACGCACTGACGATTATTCAATACATTTTCTATCCCATCCTGGCTATTATTGGTGTCCCTGGTAAGTCTCTCTATCCAGCTATTAGTTCCATAAACCATGTTTAACTGCATTACCGTTCTTGTCATTTACTCTGCCCTCCTTTCTACTTTTGTTATTCTTGGCAAATCTTCATCCCCAGATATTAGCTTTATAAACCATTGCTACGTGTATTAGAGTTCTTGTAATTTACTCTCTCATCTGTACTGCTGTTGCTGTCCCTGGTCAGTCTCAATTTCCCGCTCTGAGATCTGGAAAGCTTGTTTCACGGAAATAATGTTCTTGCAGTTTTAATTTTGGGAAGAGTGGAGCTAGTGTGATCGGTCTCCATAAGCAATTCTGTCCCCTCTCCATGAACCACTTCCTCCTCCCTGGCCAATGTCTGAGGCTGAACCAGACTGTTTACAACCTCTGTGTTCTATATAAACCAGAGCTGAGTTCATCTCCATCACCAACCATGCCTAATACCACCTATGTAACATCACCCGTCTCCTCCACTGCCTCAGCCCATTTGCTGCATAAAGCCTCATCTGTGCCTTTCTTAAATGCACACTCGACTATTCCAATTTTCCAATTCTATCCTGGTCACCCTCCCAGTTAAAAATCTTCATAAACCACAGCCCATCCAGAACTCTGCTGCCTGCATTCGAACTCACACCAAATCCTGATCAGCCATCACCCCTTTGCTCACTGATCTACATTGTCTCCTGGTCCGGCAGCATCTTAATTTTAATATTCTCTTTCTTGTGTTTGAACATGCTCCATGGCCTCACCCCTCCAATTCCCCTACATAATTCCTATATTCCTGCCAATCTTTTGCCATGAAGTCTTTTCTTCAATTTCTCTTTTAAAGTAACTGTTTGAAAAGGCACTGTTTGAAAGTTAGGGATCGCACTTTTCGGGCAGAGATGAGGAGATTTTTTTTTTCCTCTCAGTGGGTTGTGTGACTTTGGAACACTCTTCCTCTGAAGGTGGTGGAGGCGGTGGCATTGAATATTTTTAAGGCAGAGGTAGGTAGATACTTGTTGGGCAAGGGAATCAAAGGTTATCGGGAGTAAATGGGAGTGTGGAATTCGAGACAGAAACAGATCAACCATGATCATATTAAATGGTGGAGCAGGCTCGACGGGCTGAATGGCCTACTTCTGCTCCTAATTCATACGGCCATATGGTCTTCCTCTCTATATCTACTCCTGGCAATGATTTTCAGCTCGTCAGCATCACTGGGCCCAACGCCATGGAAGCTTGGATTCTTAAAATGGTACGAGCTGAGCTGATGGTCACTTCCAGTGCTCAATGCTGCACAGGGCTCTTGCCCCAGTTCACCAAGCAGGTGCTCGTAGTGTGAGGAGGGATTTGAATGTGACATCAATCAGCCATTCCAGCAACTTTGATGTATGTCTTTGAAACTTGGTCTGTGTATGTCCACTGACCGCATGTGTTAGTCACTCTCAGCTGAACATATATTCAGCAGCACGAGGAACCCCCTCTAGTGTTAGTTAAAAAGACCAGGCATCTAACTTACAGGTGAGAGGCTTTTGACTTACTTCTGCTATTGTAAAGTTAGTGGATGTGCTGTTGATGGTTTGTTGGAGGTTGTGTTTTGATCTGCTGCAGACATTCAGGGAGGACACAGGATTTGGTGACCGAACTCTGGACGAGTTATGGGGACTGTAGTTACAGTGTCTCTGGGTCTGTAACATGACCAACAAATGGAGCAGAGGCTGCAGAGAGGGGAGGCTCTGTACAAAGGACAAAGACAATTACAGCACAGGAACAGGCCCTTCGGCCCTCCAAACCTGCGCCTGTTTCATCAGTTAATGGAAACAGTTTTTCATTGTCTAAATTATCTAAACCTGTCATAATGTTGTAACCAAACCTTGTAACTAAAATCCTCCATCCCTGGAACCATCCTGTTAAATCTCCTCTGCACCATTTCAAGGACCTTCACAATCTTTTGGAAGTGTGTTGGCCAGAATTGGACACAATAGTCCAGCTGGGACCTAACCAGAGATTTCTAAACGTTCATCATAACCGCTCTGCTTTTGTATTCAATACCTCTATTTTTGAAAAGTACGATTTTTTTTTTCTAACCAATCTCTCAATATCTCCAGTCACCTTTAACGATCGATGCCCTCACAGGTCTCTCTGTTCCTGCACACTGTTTACAACTGTTACCATATTGCCTTCCAATCCTTTCTGTCAAAATGCATCACCTCACACTTGTCTCACATTTCTATCTGCCACGTTTCTGCCCATTCTACTCACTATCTTTGTCCTGTCGTAAGTGGTTCTGAACATCCTCACTTTGTTTGTCACAGCTTCAAGTTTGGTATGGAGACATATTTTGAAATTCTACTCTGTATTCCAAGATCCAAGTTATTTATGCACAGCAAAATAAAACAGTGGCCCTTGCACCAACCCTGGGGGAACACCCACTGTCTAACATCTTCCAGTCTGAAAAACAGCCATTTAATATGACACACTGTTCTCTGTACATTATCCATCTTTTTTATTCTATTGGACACTGACCCGCACATTCCATAAGGCTCAAAGTTGACAATTAACCTTTTATGTGGTATTTTATCAAACGCATTCTTCAAACCAATATAGACAACATCCATCACATTCCCTTCATCAACCTTCTCTGTTACATCATTAAAAATTCAATTATATTTGTCAAACATGACTTTCGTTTTGTAAATCTATGCTGGCTATCCTAAATTAACTCAAACTTCTCAAAATGCCTGCTGTTTTATCCCTGATATTGTTCTAAAACCTTTACCACCACTGATTTTGGGCTAACTGGCCTGTAGTTATGAGGACTGTGTGTTGTCCATTGATATATCTGCTCTGTGATGGAGGCCATCTATGTCGGGTGAGGTGAATAATACTGTCTGCTCCCTCAGCAGGGAGAAGTAGGATGAGAGATCCCGTGGCTTTGTCAGGATAACGGCATTCCTGATGGTGTAGGTGTCTCTGCGGGGGCCCCATGTCAACGGGGAGAGGTACAGGAACTGAAAGAACTCTCACTCCATTAATGTACAGTTGGTGTGAGAGGATGCCCAGTACATCATGTTGGTGAGTGTCCACTATCCTGGCAGCAGCCACCATACCTTCATTCTGAAGCATTCAGACATTCCCATGACTGTCAGGACTCTGTAGAGAAAAAATATGTGGCTCCTCGGAGACAATGATTACCCCAATCTTTACATGACATTGGCACCAGGAATACGGAGGACACCTCAGGAGGAGGAAGGGAGGATATTGCCTGGATGCCTTCGACCCAGACAAGCTGTTGGAGAGTGTCCACTAAAATACCGGTTCACATAGTCCAACTTCCCTTTCCCACCATGGATCCTCCATTCTCCACCATTAAATCCACCTGAGGCGCCCCATCACAGTGTCCCCTTGGTCACCATCCTGCAATAAAGAACAACAACAAAAACCATTTCATTAAAATATTTGTCAAACAACACATCCAATCATCCAAACAAAACTGAACTATTCACCCTTGTGTATTCCCTTAGTGCGTGTCTTGTGGGTTGCCTCGACTTGCCTAGTGCTCCTACACAGTGTTTCCCCAGTGGCTGCAGCATTGCTGGTGGAAGGCTGCTGACCTTTACTGGGGAGACTGCAGATGACCTTGCAGGACGTCCTCGAGCATTCTGGGCCTTGAGGGCTCGGATTCAGACTGCACCACCTCGACATAGGCGGCAGCAGCCTGGGCTGGCTGAATGGTAACAGCAAGGACATTGAAGGAGTGACAGTGAAGGGAGAACAAATACTGTCATCCTGAGAGAGGACAGCAGGTTCATGCTCCACGGAGACACTGTCATTCCCACGGGGCGACACCTCAGCAATCCTAGTAATCTACTGGATCACAGATTGCTGGACTGCTGTGAGATCCTCCAAACCCCTTTGAACACTGAGATCCACAGCCATGATGGCAGCAGTCTGATCCTGCATGGCAGCAAGAATGGATCCCATGACCTCAGTCTGAGCTTCCACTGCAGCACTGAGACGTTGGGTGTCTGCCGTCTGTGCTGCAGTGGAAGCTGAGACAATGGTCACCAGACACTGTATCACGGCTGGGTCCGCTAGTGCTGTCATGGAGTTAGTGACCACTTCCACAGGGGAAAGAATGGGCTTCAAGCTCTGTGCAATGTCCTGTGCCATGTGGGAGCCGGACTCCTCCATGTTCCTTGACAGTGACAACAGACTGTCTGACAGACCTGTCAATGGACAAAGTATCTCAGTGTACATGTCCATCAGCATTCTCCTGCATGCTGTTCCAGCAATGTTCACATCTGAGTCCTGTGTATTATAACACGTTTGTGACCTCACCCTCCAGTGATCTGACACATGGACTATCCTTTCCCCCTGGCCTGGCTGCAGCTTACTCGTGCTCGGTGACTCACCACGTGCATATTCCGACTCTATACCAGCCTCTAAGGTACACACAGTGTAAGTATTTGATCTGGTGACTGTGCATATGAGACCAAGTGATGGGGCTTCACTATCAGTTCTGTACTGCTGCTCACTGTCTCCTGGAGCTGCTGTGACTGGGAAACTGGCTGTTTTGGGTTATATTGGAAAGTATAAAATCAGAAGGGGAGGGTTGTGGAGAGGGATTGGGGGCGGGATGGAAAGCAGGAGGTCCATGGTCCCACCATCTGTAGCTTGTACATCATCCCTGACAGCAGGATGAGGGGAAGGTGGGAGTTGAGAAGGGACATAAGGCAGGAATATAGCATCATCCTGAATGCTCTCGGTGATGCCGGATGCCACGGGCTCAGTCAAAGCCGGTCCTATTATATGGAGAACCATCTCCTCCCTCAGGCTCAGGGGATGAAGGTATGCCTGGCCCTCGCCGGAACACTGCTGCTCCCTGTGTTTATGGGCCTCCCTGTCCTATAAGAGAGAGGGCAGAATGTCGGTGATTGTGTGGCACTGTGTTTGGGTGATAGTTGAATAGCTGGTGAATGGGGAGGCAGTGAGAGGTGGGTGTGAGGCTGGTATCAGTGGAAGGTATGTGAGGGTGAGGTGGAGTATGTGAATGTTAGGTGTGAGTTCTGAGTGTTAGGGACTGCTGATGGGTGAGTGATGGGGGTGTGGTTTATTGAGCAGTGTGAGAGGTTGGTGATGTTGGGGGTAGGAGATGCCACGTGGAGATGGATTCACTGACATTGATCACCCGTGTGAACTCATCAAACTTCTTCTGGCTCTGCTGCCAGGTCCTTGGGGCCAGACTTCTTGCATTGACCTCCCTGTCTGCCTGCTCCCATTCCCTTCGGAGGCCGTTCCTTAAGGGACTCCACCCCACCTCACGGAAACATGACCTTTCTGCTCCTGTCACCCTCCATGACTAAGGCCTCCAGCACCATATCCGTGAACTGCAGAGCCGTGTCTCCTGTCCGTTTATTACATTTACCTTGTCTCGAATTGCAACATTCACAGTCAGCAGCAGCAGCAGCAGCCTTCTGTGATTCAGTGCAGCTTCCCTTTAAGAGGGACAGACTGCATTTAAGAGCTGAATGCTGGCTGAAACATGAGCCAGTCTCACACAGAGTTGGGTCCCTGTTAAGCGTGCAGACAGACAGCAGTGCGGGTCACCCTGGGCAGCAAGTAGAATTCATGGAAATGAGGAGACAGCAGGAGCTTTGTATGTCACCTGCCTCAACAGGAACGGACACAGGCACGTCACGAATCACAATCCCTATGACAGAAGGGGGCTATTCGGCCCATTGTGTCAGTGCAGTCTCTTTGAAATAACTATCTAATTAGTTACTCACCCCTCCTCTTTCCCCAGCCTCCTATTCAAGTATTTGTTAAATTCTCTTTTGAAACATATTATTGAATCTGCTTCCACCATGTTTTCAGGCAGTGAATTCCAGATCCCAACAACTTGCTGTGTAAGAAAATTCTCCTCATTTCACCTCTGGTTCTTTGTCAATTACCTTCAATCTGTGTCTTATTAACACTGAACTTCCTGACACTGGAAAAAGTTTCACATTAATTACCCGATCAAAACCCTTCATGATTTTGAATTCGATATTAAATCACCTCTTACCCGTCACTGCTCTATCGAGAATAATGCCAAATTTTCCAATCTCTCCACGGAACTAAATTCCCAGATCCCTGGTACCATTCTAGTAAATCACCTCTGTATCTTCACTAAGTCCTTGACATCCTTACCAAAGTGTGGTGATCAGAATTGGACACAATGCTCCAGTTGGGACCAAATCAATGATGTATAAAAATCAGCATTTCCTCCTGAGTTTATTACTCTGTGCCTCTCTCTCTAACACCAAGGACACTACATGTTACATTCAAAGATCTGTGTGTGTACACCCCAGGTCTCTCTAATCTTGCACCCCTTTATAATGGTACCATTTAGTTTATATTGTTTCTCCGCATACTTCCTACCCAAATATCTCACTTCACACTTCGCTGTGTTAAATTACATCTGCCATGTTCCTGCCCATTTCACCAGTCAGTCTCTGTCCTCCTGAAGTCTGTTACTATCCTTCTCACAGCTTGTTAACATTTCTGAGTTTCCTGCCCTCTTAAAACTTTGACATTATCCCCTCTGTACACAAGCCCATTGCATTAACATTCAGCAACAGTGATTCCAACAGTGACCCTGGGGGAACCCCACTGTGTACTTTCCTCCAGACTGAACAATAACCATTCTCCACTACTCTCAGCTTTCTGTCACATATCTAATTTCCCGCATGTTGGGATTGAAAATAAAAGAACAGGCTTCCATTTTTGTAGCGCCTTCATGATCACCATTTGTCCCAAAATGATTGACAACCAATGAGTACTTTTGAACGTTTGGTCAGTCTTGCAATGTAGCTAACAGGGCAGCTGATTTCTGCACAAGAAGATCCCACAAGTAGCAATGTGATGATGATCAGATCTGTTCTTGTCATGTTGAATGAAGGATAAATACTGACCAGGACACCGGGAATAATTCCCCTACTCTGATTCTACTTAGTGCGGCAGGATATTTAACATTCACCTGAGAGGGCGGACGGGCCCTTGGTTTAACGTTTCATTCTAAAGTTGGCACCTCTGACAGTGCAACACTCCCTCAGTACTGTCACTACAGTGTCAGCTCGTTTCTTGTGATCAAGTCCTTCAATGACACTTGATCCTAGAAGCTTGTGATTGAAAGGAGAGAGAGCTACAAACTGAGCCACGGCTGACATTGGCCTTTAATCCCATGTGTTTCTAATTTGGTAACACAGCTGTTATGTGGTACTTTATGAAACAGCTGCTGAAAGGATAGGAATATTGGGAAAGTACAGGCAGGAACAATCATAGAATCATAGAATAGCACAGCCCTGAATGATGTCATTCGGCCCATCAAGTCAGTGCTGGACCTTTCAAAGAGCAATCCAGTTACTCCCACTCCCTGACTCTTTCACTATATCCGAACATTTTTTCGGCTTCAGATATTTATCCAATTACAATTTGGGATCTACTATTGAATCTGTATCGATCAGCCTGTCAGACAGTGCATTCCAAATCCAAAGCACTCAGAAACAAAAATCTTCATGTCTGCTTCTTTTACCAATCACCTTAAATCTGTGTCTCTGGTTAGTGACCCCTTGGACATTGGAAACAGTTTCTCTTTATTTAATTTATCTAAACACTTCCAAATGTTAAACAGCTCAGTCAAATCTCCTCTGAAAGTTCTCTGCTCGAAGCAGAACAACCCCAGCTACATAATTGTAATCCCTCATGCCTGCACAAATTCTCGTAGAACAGTTCTTTACCCTCTCCGAAGGCTTCATGTCCTTCCTAAAGTGTGTTTCCTGGCATTCGACACAAGACTTCAGGTGCAGCTGAACTAGTATTTTCTATATGTTTCACATGATGTTCTTGCTTTTGCTCTTTTTGCCTCTATTTATAAAACCGAGGATCCCATATATTTATTAACGGTTTGGCTACAAAGATTTGTGTACAAATACTCCAGGTGTCTCTGTTATTTCACTACCTTTATAGTTATACCATTTAACTTGTATTGTCTCTCCTCATTCCTCCTTTCAAAATGTATTACCTCACACATCTGCAATGCCAATTAAATATTGAGAAGATTGAAGCCATTGCTTTCTGTCTCTGCTTCAAATATTTCCTAGCTACACACTCCATCCCTCTCCTTTGTAAATGTTTGAGACGAAGCCAAACTTTTCACACATTTGGTTACATAGTTAACCTTGAGATGCCTTGCGATGAGCTTCCGACCAAATATTCACACCATCAGTAAAATGGCTTATTTCCACCCGCAGTGGAGTTGCATTTCTGGTTAAAAAGGAAAGTAATACAATAGTGAGGAAGGATATGAGATCTGATGATGTGGAGTCTGTATGGGTAGAGCTGAGAAACACTAAGGGGGAAAAAACGTTATTGGGGGTTATATATAGACCCCCAAACTGTGGTGGTGATGTGGAAATGGTCTGAAACAAGAAATTAGAGATGCTTGCGATGAAGCAACATCTGTAATTATGGGTGACTTAAATCTGCATATAGATTGGTCAAATCAAATTTGTCACAATAACGTAGAGGAGGAATTACTGGAGTGTATACGGGATGGTTTTCTGGACCAATATGTTGAGGAACAAACTGGAGAACAGGCCATCCCAGACTGGGTATTGTCTAAAGAGAGAGGAATAATTGGCAATCTAGTTGTGTGAAGTCCCTTGAGGATGAGCGACCACAATATAATAGAATTTGTCATGAAGAAAGCCAACAGTGACGTCAGAGGAGAGCTTCAAGCTGATTGGTTGGGTCAGTAGCAGCTATTCGTGCATGTAGATATCTTTAAAAAAGTGAAAAGTTTATTTTTGTGGGAAAAGAACTCTGGTGATAAGGTCAGTACTACTGAAGTGTTTCTTTTTTTAATTCAGTGTCGTTTATTAAGAATCTTAGATTGAAGTTGCTAGAAAAAGGCCCCTCATGTAATTAGTTTTTTTTTTTTAATTAAACGTGTAACTAATTAATCTAAGGATAGGTCATGACAGGAGAGGTCAGCCCCGTGATCTGCTCCTCCTGCCCTTTGTGGGAAATCAGGGATGCTTACAGTGTCCCTCGTGGGCATGTGTGCAGGAAGTGGGGCCATCTGCAACTACTGGTGACCCGCATTATGGAGATGGAGCTGCAGGTGAAATCACTGTGGAGCATCCATAATGCTGAGCAAGTCGTGGATAACAGGTTTAGCGAGGTGGTCACACCGCAGATATTAGCTGCACAGGCAGAAAAGGGATGGGTGACCACCAGACAGAGTAGTAGGCACAGGCAGGTAGTGCAGGAGTCCCCTGTGGCCACCACCTCCCAAACAGATAGACCGCTTTGGATACTGTTGGGGGGGATGACCTCCCAGGGGAAAGCAGCAACAGCCAGGCCCATGGGACCACAGAGGGCTCTGCTGCACTGCAGGGCAGGAAAAGGGGTGGAAGAGCTATCATGATAGGGGATTCTATCGTAGAGGGGTGCAGGTAGGCGTTTCTGTGGCCGCAAAAGAGACACCAGGATTGTATGTTGCCTCCCTACTGCTCGGGTCAAGGATGTCTCGGAGTGGCTGCAGGAAATTCTGAAAGGGGAGAGTGAGCAGCCAGAGGTCGTGGTCCATATTGGTGCTAACGACACAGACAGGAAGAGAGCTAAGGTCCTGCACAGTGAATATAGGGAGTTAGGCAGAAGGTTAAAAAGTAGAACCTCTCGGGTCAATCTCAGGATTTGGCCTAACCATCAGCCTCAAGAAAATGAACATCATGGGACAGGACGTCAGAAATGCTCCATCCATCAATATCGGCCGCCACGCTCTGGAAGTGGTTCAAGAGTTCACCTACCCAGGCTCAACTATCACCAATTACCTGTCTCTAGATGCAGAAATCAACAAGCGCTCGGGAAAGGCTTCCACTGCTATGTCCAAACTGGCCAAGAGAGTGTGGCAAAATGGCGCACTGACACGGAAAACAAAAGTCCTAGTGTATCAAGCCTGTGTCCTCAGTACCTTGCTCTATGGCAGCGAGGCCTGGACAACGTACGTCAGCCAAGAGCGACGTCTCAATTCAGTCCATCTTCGCTGCCTCCAGAGAATACTTGGCATCAGGTGGCAGGACCGTATCACCAAAACAGAAGTCCTCGAGGCGGCCAACATCCCCAGCTTATACACACTACTGAGTAAACGGCGCTTGAGATGGCTTGGCCACGTGAGCCGCATGGAAGATGGCAGGATCCCCAAAGACACTTTGTACAGCGAGCTCGCCACTGGTATCAGACCCACCGGCCGTCCATGTCTCCGCTTTAAAGACGTCTGCACATGCGCCATGAAGTCCTGTGACATTGATCACAAGTAGTGGGAGTCAGTTGCCAGCGATCGCCAGAGCTGGCGGGCAGCCATAAAGGAGGGGCTAAAGTGTGGCGAGTCGAAGAGACTTCACAGTTGGCAGGAAAAAAGACAGAAGCGCAAGGGGAGAGCCAACTATGTAACAGCCCCGACAGACAAATTTTTCTGCAGCACCTGGGGGAGAGCCTGTCACTCTAGAATTGGCCTTTATAGCCACTCCAGGCGCTGCTGCACAAACCACTGACCACCTACAGGTGCTTACCCATTGTCTCTCGAGGTAAGGAGGCCAAAGACAAAGAAGAAGAAGAATCTCAGGATTACTCCCTGTGCCACGTGCTAGTGAGGATAGGAATAGGAGGATTAGGAAAATGGAGGTGTGGCTGAAGAGCTGGTGTCGGCGGGATGGCTTCAGCTACTTGGATCATTGGGATCTCTTCTGGTGCAGAGGTGACCTGTTGAAGAGGGTCGGATTGCATCTAAACTGGAAGGGGACCAATATCCTTGCGGGGAGGTTTGTTAGTACGACTCGGGAGGGTTTAAACTAGTCTTGCAGAGAGGTGGGACTCAAAGTAGTAGTCTCTCCGATGAGATAGTTGAGGTAAATGTAGAGGTTAATACAAGCAAGTCCAGTAGGCGGGCCTGGCAGTGGCCTGACAGGGAGCGTGGAAGGTCTGGTCGACTAAACTGCAAGTACTTTAATGCAAGAGGACTTACAGGTAAGGCAGATGAACTCAGAGCATGGATCAGTACATGGGATTGTGATATTATAGCTATTACAGAAACGTGGTTGAGGGATAGGCAAGACTGGCAGCTCAATGTTACGGGGTACCGATGCTTCAGTTGGAGGGAAGAGAGGATGGGGAGTTGCACTATTGATTAGGGAGCACATCACGGCAGTAGTTAGAGAGGATATAACGGGGGGAACGTCCAGTGAGGCCATATGAGTGGAGCTTAGAAATAAGCAAGGGGAGATCTCTTTGATGGGATTATACTATAGGCCCCCCAATCGTCAGAGGGAATTGGCGGAGCATATATGCAGGGAAATCACAGATAGGTGTAGGAATTATAGGGTTGTAATAGTCAGTGATTTTAACTTCCCTAATATTGACTGGGACTGCCTTCGTGCTAAGGGATCAGATGGGCAAGAATGTGTTCAGTGTGTCCAGGATAGTTTTATGAAACATTATGTGGATGGCCCTACGAGAGAAAAGGCTACACTCGACCTCCTCTTTGGAAATGAGGATGGGCAGGTGGTTGATGTGTCAGTGGGGGAGCACTTTGGGACCAGTGACCATAACTCTATTAGCTGCAAGATAGTTATGGAAGAGGATAGGATTGGTCCTCAGGTTGAAGTCCTAAATTGGAGGAAGGTTAATTTTGATGGCATCAGACAGGAACTCTCAAAAGTTGAATGGGAGAGGCTGTTTACAGGTAAAGGGACGTCTGGCATGTGGGAGGCTTTTAAAAGTGAGATAGGAAGAGTTATGGGCCGGCATATTCCTGTTAGATGGAAGGGCAAGGCTGGCAAGTTTAGGGAACCTTGTTTGATGAGGGATGTTGAGGGTCTGGTCAGGACAAAGAAGGAGGCATATGTCAGGTATAGGCAGCTGGGGATCAAACGAGTCCCTCCAGGAGTATAGTGGTTTTAGGAGTACACTCAAGAAAGAAATTAGGAGGGAGAAAAGGGGCCATGAGATTTCCCTGGCAGATAAGATAATGGAGAATCCTAAAATATTCTATAAGTATATTAAGAGTAAAAGGGTAGCTAGGATGAGAGTCGGTCCACTTAAGGATCAGTGTGATAATCTACTTGTGCAGCCACGGGAAATGGGCGAGGTCTTCAATGAATACTTCTCGTCTTTATTTACCATGGAGATGACATGGAAGCTACTGAGTTCAAGGGAGGGAACAGCGATATCCTGGAGCATATGAACATTGCAAAGGAGGTGGTGTTGGAGGTTTTGAAGCGCATTAAGGTAGATAAATCCCCAGGGCCTGACCAGGTGTATCCTAGGATGCTATGGGAAGAAAGGAAGGATATTCCTGGAGCCCAAGCAGAGATTTCTACATTATCGTTAGCCATGGGAGAGGTACAGGAAGACCGGAGGATAGCTAATGTTGTGCCTTTATTTAATAAGGGCAGCAGTGACAAGCCAAGGAACTACAGGCCGGTGAGCCTTCCATCAGTGATGGGAAAGTTATTGGAAGGGATTCTGACAGACAGGGTTTATATGCATTTGGAAAGGCAACGTCTGATTAGGGATAGTCAGCATGGCTTTGTGCATGGGAATCATGTCTCAGGAATTTGATTGCGTTTTTTGAGGAGGTGACCAAAAGGATTGTCGAGGGCAGTGCGATGGACGTTTTCTACATGGACTTTAACAAGGCCTTTGACAAGGTCCCGCATGGTCGAGTGGTCCAGAAGATTCATACACATGGGATCCAGGGTGTGCTAGCCAATTGGATACAAATTTGGCTTGGTGATCGGATGGTAGTGGGGGGTTGTTTTTCAGATTAGAGGCTGGTGACCAGTGGTGTGCCACAGGGATTGGTTCTGGGTCCTCTCTTGTTTGTCATATATATTAATGACTTGGATGTGAATGTCGGGGGCATGATTGGTAAGTTTGCCGATGATACAAAAAAATGATGGAATAGTAGAAAGTAAGGAAGTTTGTCTGAGGTTACAACAGGATATAGATAAACTTGGAAAGTGGGCAAGGGATTGGCAAATGGAATTTAATGCAGACAAGTGCGAAGTAATGCATTTTGGGAAATTAAACCAGGGCAGGACATATACAGTGAATGACAGGGCCTGGGGAGTGTTGTTGAGCAGAGAGAACTTGGGGTGCAAGTGCATAGTTCCCTGAATGTGGCAACACAGGTAGACAGGGTGGTGAAGAAGGTGTATGGCATGCCTGTCTTCATCAACTGCGGCATGGAGTACAAGAGTTGGGACGTCATGTTACAGTTGTACATAACATTGGTTATTCCGCATTTGGAGTCCAGTGTGCAGTTCTGGTCGCAACACTACAGGAAAGATGTGATTAAGCTAGAGAGGGTGCAGAAAAGATTCATAAGGATGTTGCCTGCTTTGGAGGGCTTGAGTTATAATGAGAGATTGGGTAGGCTGGGTCTGTTTTCCCTGGAGCAAAGACGGCTGAGATGGGACATGATGGAGGTATATAAAATTATGAGAGGCATAGACAGAGCAGGTAGCCAGAGTCTGTTTCCCATGGTAGGGGTGACTAAAACTGGAGGGCATAGATTTAAGATGAAAGGGAGTAGGTTTAAAGGGGATTAAAAGGGTAAATTTTTCACACAAAGAATATTGAGTATCTGGAATGAGCTGCCAGAGGAGGTGGTGGAGGCAGGACCAGCAGCGACATTTAAGAGTCATCTGGACAGGTATTTGAATGAGCAAAGCATAGACGGATATGGAATTAATGCAGGCACGTGGAATCAGTATAGATCCGCATTATGGTCGGCATGGACGCAGTGGGCCGAAGGGCCTGTTTCTATGCTGCACGAATCTATGACTCTGAGATGGAGAGTGACGTAGTTGATTCTGAGACTAGGGTCGTAAATCTTAATAAAGGAAAGTATGAAGGTATGAGGCACGAGTTGGCTATGATTGATTGGGAAACGTTACTTAAAGGGATGATGGTGGAAAGGCAATGGCAATATTCAAAGAGTGCATTGATGAACTGCAACAATTGTTCACTGCTGTCTGGCGCAAAAGTAAAATGGGAAAGGTAGCCAAACCATGGCTTACAAGGAAAATTAGAGATAGTATTAGATTCACGGAAGAGGCATATACATTCGACAGAAAGGAACAACAGGCCTGAGGATAGGGAGCAGTTTAGAATTCAGCAAAGGAGGACCAAGGGATTGATTAATAAGGGGAAAATAAAGTACATGGGTAAGCTTGCGGGGAACATACAACCTGACTGTCAAGGTTTCTGTAGGTATGTGAAGAGGAAAGGATTGGTTAAGGCAAATGTAGGTCCTTACAGTTAGAAACATGGGAATTTATTATGGGAAACAAAGAAATGGCTAACCAACTAAATGCATAATTTGATTCTGTCTTCACAAAGGATGGCACAAATATCTTACCAGAAATATTGGGGAACAAAGGGTTTAGTGAGAGGAAGGAACCGAAGGAAATCAGTATTAGTAGAGAAATTGTGTTGGGGAAGTTGATGGGATTGAAGGCCGATAAATCCTCAGGGCCTGATAATCTACATCCCAGATTACTTAAAGAAGTGACCCTAGAAATAGTGGATGCATTGGTGGTCATCTTTCAAGATTCTATAGACTTTGGAACAGTCCCAGCTGATTGGAGGGCAGCTAATGTAACCCCACCATTTAAAAAGGGAGGTAGAAATAAAGCAGGGAATTGTAGACAAGTCAGCCTGACGTCGGTAGTGGGGAAGATTCAAGAGTCCATTATCAAAGTTTTGATAGCAGAGCACTTGGAGAACAGTGTTAGAATCGGATAGAGTCAGCATGGATTTACGAAAGGGAAATCATGCTTGATAAATCTATTAGAATTCTTCGAGGATGTAACTAATAGAGTGGATGAGGGGGAGTCAGAGAATGAGGTTTATTTGGACTTTCAGAAGGCTTTCGACAAAGTCCCACATAAGAGAATAGTGTGTAAAATTAAAGCGCATGGGATTAGTGGTAGTGTATTGCGATAGATAGAAAATTGGTTGGCAGATGGAAAAAAAGAGTAGTGATAAACGGATCTATCTCCAAATGGCAGGCAGTGATTAGTGGGGTACCCCAGGGATCGGCGCTAGGACCCCAGCAATTCACACTCTATATTAATGATTTAGATGAGAGAACTAAATGTAATATCTCCAAATTTTCAGAAGACATAAAACTGGGTGGGAGGGTGAGTTGTGAGGAGGATGCAGAGTGGCTTCAGGGTGATTTGGACAGGTTGAGTGAGTGGGCTATTGCATGGCAGATGCAGTATAATGTGAATAAATGTGAGGTTACCCACATTGGTAGCAAAAACAGGAAGGCAGATTATTATCTGAACGGCGATAAACTGAGAGAGGGGAATATGCAAGGAGACCTGGGTGTTCTCGTACACCAGTCACTGAAGGTAAGCATGCAGGTACAACAGGCCGTAGAAAAAGGCGAATGTTACGTTGGCCTTCATCGAGACAGGATTCGAGTACAGGAGCAGGGATGTCTTGCTGCAATTACACAGGGCCTTGGTGAGGCTGCACTTGGAATATTGTGTGCAGTTTTGGTCTCCTTCTCCGAGAAAGGATGTTCCTGCTATAGAGAAAGTGCAACGAAGGTTTATCAGACTGATTCCTGGGATGGCGGGACTGACGTTTGAGGAGAGTTAGGATTATATTCGCTGGAGTTCGGGAGAGTGAAGAGGGATCTCATAGAAACCTGTAAAATTCTAACAGGACTTGACAGGGTAGTTGCAGGAAGGATGCTCCCGATGGTGGGGGAGTCCAGAACCAGGGGTCATAGTCTAAGGATACGGGGTAAACTTTTCAGGACTGAAATGAGGAGAAATTTCTTCACCCAGAGAGTGGTGAGCCAGTAAAATTACGTTATCACTCCCATGTCCAAGAGGGATTGGAATATGCTGGCCAGTGCCTCTGCTACTTCCACCATTCCATCCCTCAGCAACCCTCATGCATCCCATCCAGACTGGGTAAATGATCTACTTTATTGTGGTACAAAATGTGCTGTAGTGAAAAGGGTTAACTGAATCTGTTTGTTCAGTGACTGCAAATAATGTCAGTCTCCATGGACCCTAATTGTGTCACTGGAAGTTTTCTATCTTCTATTAATAAGGGGCTCCCATGTGTTGTCCCATAGTTTCAGCTGGAACATCAACCCCGGCACAACAGAGATCAGCGGCTCCAGAGAGAGAGAAAGGATAGATCAGAATCTGAGAACAACAGATTGGAATGTTACAACAATGGGTCAGAATCTGAGAATAATAGATTGGAATGTTACAACAATGGGTCAGAATCTGAGAACAATAGATTGGAATGTTACAACAATGGACAGGAGTTTATCCTCGGATCTTTACTACCTTTCTACATATTATGATTGGTTCTCATTAAACACTCGTTTCCATCTCGCACTGAAGATTATTCAATACATTTACTATCCCATCCTGGCTATTATTGGTGTCCCTGGTAAGTCTCTCTATCTAGATATTAATTCTATAAACCAAGTTTAACAGCATTATTGCTCCTGTAATTTACTCTGCATTTTTTGCTGCCGTTGTATTCCTGGTGAATATGTCCAGCTATTAGCTCTATAAACCATTGCCAACTTTATTGGATTTCTTGACATTTGCTCTCTCATCTTTACTGCTGTTGCTGTCTCTATTTCCCGGAAGGGCATTGTAAATCCCGTTTCACTGAAATACTGTTCTGTTATGTAAATTTTGGGAAGACTGAAGCCAGTGTCATTGGTCTCCATCACAAACTCCATCCCCCATCTGTGAAACAAATGCACCACCCTGTCCAATATCTGAGACTGAACCAGGCTGTCTGCAATCGGTGTGTTCGGTTTGAACCTGAGCTGAGTCCATCTCCATATTCTCTCCCGTACCAACCCTGTCCATGACCACCTCTGTAATATCCCCCACCTCCACCTATGTCTCAGCCAATCTGCTGCATAAACCCTCACCTGTTTCTTTGTTAAATCCACACTTGACTATTCCAATTCTATCCTGGTCACCCTCCCAGTTATGAACCTCCATAAACCACAGACCATCCAGATCTCTGCTGCCTGTATCCTAACTCACACCAAATCCCGATCACCCATCACCCCTGTACTCACTGATCTACATTGGCTCCCGGTCTGGCAGCACCTTAATTTTAATATAGTCATTCTTGTGTTTGAATCCCTCCATGGCCTCACCCCTCCAATTAGTCCCATTCTCCTGCCCATTCTCATATTCCTGAAAATGTTTTGACTTCAATATTTTCTCATTTCTCCTTCTGAAGTGAATTCCTTTCCCACTGTATCTGTCCCGAGCCACTATTTTAGACTCTACAGCACTGCTGGTGCTGGTACAGAAGCTGGGATCCATAGAGAGATGTGAACTGCACAGCCAGGCACCTGTCGTGCGGCCTGCAGAGTGGCCCATGCTGGGCAGGGCTCTAGCTCAATCATGCCATGTATGTGTTGTTGCTCTGAGGATGGTTTTGAATGTGATGTCAATATACCATACCGGCAGATTTGATGTACGTCTTTGAAACTTGGTCTGTACATTTCCACTGATCGCATGTGTTAGTCACTCTCAGCTGAACATATATTCAGCAGCATGAGGAACCCCCTCTCGTATTATTTAAAAGGACCAGGCATCCAACTTACAGGTGAGGGGCTTTTGACTTACTTCTGTTATTGTAAAGTTAGTGGAGGTGCTGTGGATGGTTTGTTGGAGGTTGTGTTGTGAGCTGCAGCAGACATTCAGGGAGGGCAGAGAATTTGGTGACCCAACTCTGGACGAGGTATGGTCTATCAGGGGGAAACAGCAGCAGCCAGAGCAGTGGCACCACGGATAGCACTGTTGCTCAGCAGGGAGGGACAAAGCACAGAAGAGCAATTGTTATAGGGGACTCTATAGTCAGGGGCACAGATAGGCCCTTCTGTGGATGTGAAAGAGACTCCAGGTATGTATGTTGCCTCCCTGGTGCCAGGGTCAAGGATGTCTCTGAACGGACATGGGGCATTCTGAAGGGGAGAAGGTGAACAGCCAGAGGTTGTGGTACACATCGGTACCAATGACACAGGCAGGAAGAGTGATGAGGTCCTGCAGGGGGAGTTTAGGGAGTTAGGTGGAAAGTTAAGAAACAGGACCTCGAGGGTTGTAATCTCTGGATTACTCCCTGTGCCACGTGCCAGTGAGGCTAGAAGTAGGAGGATAGTGCAGCTAAACACGTGGCTGAGCAGCTGGTGCAGAAGGGAGGGTTTCAGATATCTGAACCATTGGGCTCTCTTCAGGGACAGATGGGACCTGTACAAGAAGGACGGGTTGCATATAAACTGGAGGGGCACTAATATCCTGGCTGCAAGGTTTGCTGGCGTCACTCGGGAGGGTTTAAACTAGTGTGGCAGGGGGGTGGGAACCAGAGCAGTAGGACAGCTAGTGAAATAAATGAGGAGGACATAGTAAAGAAGGCCAGTAGGACTTAGAGGGAAAGCAAGCAGGAAAATGTTTCTGAGCACAGCGGGACTGGTGTTCTGAAGTGCATTTGTTTCAATGTGATAAGTCTAACAGGTAAGGCAGATGAACTTAGCGCTTGGATTAGTACTTGGAAATATGATGTTGTTGCAATTGCAGAGACTTGGTGGAGGGAAGGGCAGGATTGGCAGCTAAATGTTCCAGGCTTTGGAAGCTTCAGGCGGGATAGAGGGGGATGTAAAAGGTGTGACGGAGTTGCAGTACTGGTTAAGGAGAATAACACAGCTGTACTGCGGGAGGACAAATCAGAGGGGTCGTGCAGCGAGTCAATATGGGTAGAGCTCAGGAATAGGAAGGGTGCAGTCACGATGTTGGAGGTTTACTACAGGCCTCCCAACAGCCAGCGGGAGGTAGAGGAGCAGATATGTAGACAGATTTAGGAAAGATGTAAAGGTAACAGGGTTGCAGTGGTGGGTGATTTTAACTTCCCCAATATTGACTGGGACTCGCTTAATGCTAGGTGCTTGGATGGGGCAGAATTTGTGAGGAACATCCAGGAGGGCTTCTTGAAACAGTATGTATATAGTCCAACTAGGGCTGGGGCCGTACTGGACCTGTGATTGGGGAATGAGCTCGGCCAGGTGGTCGAAGTTTCAGTGGGGGAGCATTCCCGGAATAGTGACCATAATTCCATAAGTTTTAAGGTACTTGTGGATAAGGATAAGAGAAGTCCTCAGGTGAAGGTGCAAAATTGGGGGAAGGCTAATTATAACAAAATTAGGCAGGATCTGAAGAATTTAGATTGGGTCGGATTTTTGAGGGTAAATCAACATCTGACATGTGGGAGTCTTTCAAACGTCAGCTGATTAGAATCCAGGACCAGCATGTTCCTGTGAGGAAGAAAGACATGTTTGGCACGTTTCGGGAAGCTTGGATAACACAGGATATTGTGAGCCTCGCCAAAAAGAAAAAGGAAGCATTTGTAAGGGCTGGATGGCTAGGAACAGACTTGAGGAATATAAAGACAGTAGGAAGGAACTTAAGCAAGGAGTCAGGAAGGCTAAAAGGGGTGATGAGAAGCCATTGGCAAACAGGTTTAAGGAAAATCCCAAGGCTTTTTATACATATATAAAGAGCAAGAGGGTACCCAGGGAAAGGGTTGGCCCATTCAAGGACAGAGATGGGAATCTATGCGTGGAGCCAGAGGAAATGGGCGAGGTGCTAAATGAATACTTTGCATCAGTATTCACCAAAGAGAAGGACTTGGTGGATGATGAGCCGAGGGAAGGGTATGCAGATAGTCTCAGTCATCTCATTATCAAAAAGGAGGAGGTGTTGGGTGTCTTGCAAAGCGATATGATAGATAAGTCTCCAGGGCCTGACGGGATCTACCCTAGAATGCTGAGGGAGGCAAGGGAAGAAATTGCTGGGGCCTTGACAGAAATCTTTGCATCCTCATTGGCTACAGGTGAGGTCCCAGAGGACTGGAGAAAAGCCAATGTTGTTCCTTTGTTTAAGAAGGGTGGCAAGGATAATCCAGGAAATTATAGGCCTGTGAGCCTTACGTCAGTGGTAGGGAAATTATTAGAGAGGATTCTTCGGGACAGGATTTACTCCCATTTGGAAACAAACGAACTTATTAGCGAGAGACAGCATGGTTTTGTGAAGGGGAGGTCGTGTCTTACTAATTTGATTCAGTTTTTTGAGGAAGTGACGAAGATGATTGATGAAGGAAGGGCATTGGATGTTATCTATATGGACTTTAGTAAAGCCTCTGACAAGGTCCCGCATGGCAGACAAAAGGTGAAGTCACAAGGGATCAGAGGTGAGCTGGCAAGATGGATACAGAAGTGGCTCGGTCAAAGAAGAAAGAGGGTATCAGTGGATGGGTGCTTTTCTGAATGGAGGGATGTGACTAGTGGTGTTCCGCAGGGATCAGTGCTGGGACGTTTGCTGTTTGTAGTATGTGCAAATAATTGGGAGGAAAATGTTGCTGGTCTGATTAGTAAGTTTGCGGACGATGCAAAGGTTGGCGGAGTTGCAGATAATAATGAGGATTGTCAGAAGATACAGCAGGATATAGATCGGTTGGAGACTTGGGTGGAGAAATGGCAGATGGAGTTTAATCCGGACAAATGTGAGGTAATGCATTTTGGAAGGTCTAATGCAGGTGGGAGGTATACCGTAAATGGCAGAACCCTTCGGAGTATTGACAGGCAGAGAGATCTGGGCGCACAGGTCCACGGGTCACTGAAAGTGGCAACGCAGGTGGATAAGGTATTCAAGAAGGCATACAGCATGCTTGCCTTCATCGGACGAGGCACAGAGTATAAAAATTGGCATGTCATGTTGCAGCTGTACAGAACCTTAGTTGGGCCACACTTGGAATTTTGAGTGCAATTCTGGCCGCCACACTACCAGAAGGATGTGGAGGCTTTGGAGAGGGTACAGAGGAGGTTTACCAGGATGTTGCCTGGTCTGGAGGGCATTAGTTATGAGGAGAGGTTGGAAAAACTCGGATTGTTTTCACTGGAACGATGGAGGTGGAGGGGCGACATGATAGAGGTTTACAAAGTTATGAGCGGCATCGACAGAGTGGATAGTCAGAAGCTTTTTCCTGGGGTGGAAGAGTCAGTTACTAGGCGACATAGGTTTAAGGTGCGAGGGGCAAAGTTTAGAGGGAATCTGCGAGGCAGGTTTTTTCCACTGAGGGTGGTGAGTGCCTGGAACTTGCTGCCAGGGGAGGTGTTGGAAGCAGATACGATAGCGACGTTTAAGAGACATCTTGACAAATGCATAAATAGGAAGGGAATAGAGGGATATGGGCCCCGGAAGTGCAGAAGGTGTTAGTTTCGGCAGGCATCAAGATCGGCGCAGGCTTGGAGGACCGAATGGTCTGTTCCTGTGCTGTCCTGTTCTTTGGTATTTGTTCTTGACTGTAGTTACAGTGGCCCTGGGTCTGCAACACGACCAAGAAATGGAGCAGAGGCTGCAGAGAGGGCAAACTCTGTAAAGTGAGAGGAGGAAAAGGCTCTGCCCTACTCTCCCTGGGTTTTCCAAGAGCAATTTTCCTATGCACACCTAACCCAGGAGCAGTGTGTGAGGTAACTGTGATTCAATTAGGAGGTGGTCACAGAGCTGTGTCACCTCCTGCAACACGACCTGGAGCCTCACTGCGTGCAGTTCTGGTCGCCACATTACCAAAAGGATGTAGATGCTTTGGAGAGGGTGTAGAGGAAGTTGACCAGGATGTTGCCTGGTATGGAGGGCGCTAGCTATGAAGAGAGGTTGAGCAGATTAGGATTATTTTCATTAGAAAGACGGAGGTTGAGGGAGGACCTGATTGAGGTGTACAAAATCATGAGAGGTATAGACAGGGTGGATATCAAGAAGCTTTTTCCCAGAGTGGGGGATTCAATTGCTGGGGGACACGAGTTCAAAGTGTGAGGGGAAAAGTTTAGGGGGGATATGCGTGGAACGTTCTTTACGCAGAGGGTGGTGGGTGCCTGGAACGCCTTGCCAGCGGAGGTGGCAGACGCGGGCACGATAGCGTCTTTTAAGATGTATCTAGACAGATTCATGAATGGGCAGGAAGCAAAGAGATACAGACCCTTTGAAAATAGGCGAATGTTCAGATAGAGGATCTGGATCGGCGCAGGCTTGGAGGGCCGAAGGGCCTGTTCCTGTGCTGTAATGTTCTGTTTTCTTTTGTTCTTTCTCACACTAGGGTGAGGACGGAGTTGTCAGTGGCTGTTAAGGTCACAGTTTCATTGAACTTCTATGTATCTGAATATCACCACGCAGGAGCAGGAGACATCTCAAACGTAGAGTCATAGAGAGTGGTAGATACATTTATGGCACAGAAGATGGCCATTCGGCCCCTCGGTGCCCGCTCCCTGTGGAACAATCCAGTCAGTCCCACTCACCCAGTCAGTCCCCGTATCCCTACAAGATCATCTCCTTCGTGTGTCCATCCAGTATCCTTTTGAATTCATTGTCTCGAATGATGAAGTCCAAGATCAGCAGGGGAATGGGAACCTAAATTGTAGTTCCAGTGTACAGGCTGTTGAGAGTAGTGAGGTAGGGGATAAGGTTACAAGGACGCAAGAGGGCACTGGCAAGCAAGAACTTGGTTTAAAGTGTGTCTACTTCAACGCCAGGAGCATCCGGAATAAGGTGGGTGAGCTTGCAGCATGGGTTGGTACCTGGGATCCTGATATTGTGGCCATTTCAGAGACATGGGTAGAGCAGGGGCAGGAATGGATGTTGCAGGTTCCGGGATTTAGATGTTTCAGTAAGAACAGAGAAGAGGGTAAAAGAGGGGGGGGTGGGTGTGGCATTGTAAATCAAGGAACGTATTACAGCGGCAGAAAGGACGTTTGAGGACTCGTCTACTGAGGTAGTCTGGGCCGAGGTTAGAAACAGGAGAGGAGAGGTCACCCTGTTGGGAGTTTTCTATAGACCTCCGAATAGTTCCAGAGATGTAGAGGAAAGGATACCGAAGATGATTCTCGACAGGAGCGAGAGTAACAGGGTAGTTGTTATGGGGGACTTTAACTTTCCAAATATCGACTGGAAATACTATAGTTCGAGTACTTTAGATGGGTCTGTTTTTGTCCAGTGTGTGCAGGAGGGTTTTCTGACACAGTATGCGGACAGGCCAACCAGGGGCGATGCCACATTGGATTTGGTACTGGGTAATGAACCCGGCCAGGTGTTCGATTTAGATGCAGGTGAGCACTTTGGCGATAGTGATCACAATTCGGTTAGGTTTACCTTAGCGATGGGCAGGGACAGGTATATACCGCAGGGCAAGAATTATAGCTGGGGGATAGGAAATTATGTCGCGATTAGGCAAGATTTAGGATGTGTAGGATGAGGAAGGAAACTGCAGGGGATGGGCACAAACGAAATGTGGAGCTTATTAAAGGAGCAGCTCATGCGTGTCCTTGATAAGTATGTACCTGTCAGGCAGGGAGGAAGTTGTCGAGCGAGGGAGCCGTGGTTTACTCAAGAAGTTGAGGCGCTTGTCAAGAGGAAGAGGGCGGCTTATGTTAGGATGAGACGTGAAGGCTCAGTTAGGGCGCTTGAGAGTTCCAAGCTAGCCAGGAAGGATCTAAAGGGAGGGCTAAGAAGAGCAAGGAGAGGACACGAGAAGTCATTGGCGGATAGGATCAAAGAAAACCCTAAGGCTTTCGATAGGTATATCAGGAATAAAAGAATGATAAGAGTTAGAACAGGGCCAATCAAGGATAGTAGTGGGAAGTTGTGTGCGGAATCAGAGGAGATAGGGGAAGCGTTAAATGAATATTTTTCGTCAGTATTTACAGTAGAGAAAGAAAATGTTGCCGAGGAGATTACTGAGATACAGCCTACTAGGCTCGATGGGATTGAGATTCACAAGGAGGAGGTGTTAGCAATTTTGGAAAGAGTGAAAATAGATAAGTCCCCTGGGCCAAATGGGATTTATCCCAGGATTCTCTGGGAAGCCAGGGAGGAGATTGCAGAGCCGTTGTTGTTGATCTTTGTGTCGTCATTGTCTACAGGAGTAGTGCCGGAGGACTGGAGGATAGCAAATGTTGTCCCCTTGTTCAAGAAGGGGAGTAGAGACAGCCCTGGTAATTATAGACCTGTGAGCCTTACTTCGGTTGTGGGTAAAATGTTGGAAAGGGCTAAAAGAGATAGGATTTGTAATCATCTTGAAAAGAATAAGTTCATTTGCGATAGTCAGCACGGTTTTGTGAATGGCA
Organism: Heterodontus francisci; assembly: GCF_036365525.1. Taxonomy (NCBI): domain Eukaryota; kingdom Metazoa; phylum Chordata; class Chondrichthyes; order Heterodontiformes; family Heterodontidae; genus Heterodontus; species Heterodontus francisci. The sequence goes on along the minus strand of NW_027141946.1, from coordinate 466,058 downwards.
GGTCGTGCCTCACAAACCTTATTGAGTTTTTCGAGAAGGTGACCAAACAGGTGGATGAGGGTAAAGCCGTGGATGTGGTGTATATGGATTTCAGTAAGGCGTTTGATAAGGTTCCCCACCGTCTGCAGTTGCAGAAAATCCGGAAGTATGGGGTTGAAGGTGATTTAGAGCTTTGGATCAGAAATTGGCTAGCTGAATGAAGACAGAGGGTGGTGGTTGATGGCAAATGTTCATCCTGGAGTTTAGTTACTGGTGGTGTACCGCAAGGTTCTGTTTTGGGGCCACTGCTGTTTGTCATTTTTATCAATGACCTGGAAGAGGGTGTAGAAGGGTGGGTTAGTAAATTTGCAGATGACACGAAGGTCGGTGGAGTTGTGCAGAGTGTCGAAGGGTGTTGTAGGGTACAGAGGGACATAGATAGGCTGCAGAGCTGGGCTGAGAGACGGCAAATGGAGTTTAATGCGGAGAACTGTGAGGTGATTCACTTTGGAAGGAGGAACAGGAATGCAGAGTACTGGGCTAATGGGAAGATTCTTGGTAGTGTAGATGAGCAGAGAGATCTTGGTGTCCAGGTACATAAATCCCTGAAAGTTGCTACCCAGGTTAATAGGGCTGTTAAGAAGGCATATGGTGTGTTAGCTTTTATTAGTAGGGGGATCGAGTTTCGGAGCCACGAGGTCATGCTGCAGCTGTACAAAACTCTGGTGAGGCCGCACCTTGAGTATTGCGTGCAGTTCTGGTCACCGCATTATAGGAAGGATGTGGAAGCTTTGGAAAGGGTGCAGAGGAGATTTACTTGGATGTTGCCTGGTATGGAAGGAAGGTCTTACGAGGAAAGGCTGAGGGACTTGGGGTTGTTTTCGTTAGAGAGAAGGAGGAGGAGAGGTGACTTAATAGAGACATATAAGATAATCAGAGGCTTAGATTGGGTGGACAGTGAGAGTCTTTTTCCTCGGATGATGATGGCAAACACGAGGGGACATAGCTTTAAGTTGAGGGGTGAAAGATATAGGACAGATGTCAGAGGTAGTTTCTTTACGCAGAGAGTAGTAGGGGCGTGGAACGCCCTGCCTGCAACAGTAGTAGACTCGCCAACTTTAAGGGCATTTAAGTGGTCATTGGATAGACATATGAATGAAAATGGAATAGTGTAGGTCAGATGATCAGAGCAACATCGAGGGCCGAAGGGCCTGTACTGCGCTGTAATGTTCTAATTCTAATTCTAATTCTAATCTGATATGCTTCGCTAAACACTCTCCTAATATGTCCTGCCACCTTCACAGATCAATGCATCTGCAGCCCCAGGTAGCTCTGTCCCCGCACAATCTTTAGAACTGTGTCATTAAGTCAATATTACCTTCCTATTCCTTCTGACAAAATACATCACCTCACACTCCGTTGAATGAAATTCCACCTGCCACTTCTCTGTCCATTCTGCTAGCCTATCTATATCCTGCTTCAGGTGGTTTGCAACATCCACACTGTTTACCACACCTCCAAGATTGGTATCATCACAAAATTTTGAATTTCTACTCTGTATTCCTTGATCCATGTAACTCATATATAGCAAAAAAACAAACAATGGTCCTAAGCACTGACCCTTGGGGAACATCACTGTCTTCCATCCTCCAGTCTGAAAAAGAACCATTTAACATATTTCTCTTTTTTATGTCCTATGGACAATTTTTGATCCAATTTGATGCTATTCCATGAGGTTCAATTTTGTTAGCCAAGCTTCTGTGTGTTTCTTCGTCAAATAATTACATAAAATCCACGTAGACAACATCCACCACATTCCCTTCATCAACCTTCTCTGATTTTCTAAATAAATTAAATTACTTCATCAAGCATGATGTGCCTTTTAGAAATCCGTGCTGACAATCCTTAATTAACTCAACCTCTCCAAGTGTGTGTTGTCCTTTTCCCCTGATTATTGCTTCTAAAACATTCCTCACAACTGTTGTTAAACTAACTGGCCAGTAGTTACTAGGCCTGTGTGTTGTCCATTGATAATTCTGGGAGGTGAGGGTGACCATCTATGTCATCAATATCTCCCTCAGCAGGTAGAAGCAGGATGAGAGATCCCGTAGCTTTGTCAGGATAGCGGGATTCCTGATGGTGTAGGTCGTTCTGCGAGGCCCCCATGTCAACCCATGGGTTGAGGTACAGGGACTGAAAGAACTCTCACTCCATCAATGTGCAGTTGGTGTGTGAGCATGGCCAGTACGTCATGTTGGTGAATGTCCACCATCCTGGCAGCAGCCACCATCCCTTCATTCTGAAGCAGTCAGCCGGTCCCAAAACATCGGGGCTCCATGAAGAACCAGAATGTAGCTCCTTGGAGACAAATGAATCCCCTCTAGACACAGCCCATGCTTCTACACCCTCAATCAACCCCCCACCATCAACCGTTAGTTACGCAATTAGCATGTGTATAATGTGAGCAATGGAGTCACCAGGAACATGGTGCAACAGACCATCGGTGTGATGAAGCAATGCTTCCGATGTCTGAACCGCTCGGGGAGTGCCCTCCAGTACACACTGGAGCAGGTGCCTGAGTTCATGGTGTTCTGCTGCACCCTTCATATCATCACCATCATGAGGACACAGGCATTGGCCCCAGGAATCCAGAGGCCACCTCAGGAGGAGGTGGGAGGGAAGATATTTCCTTGATGCCTTCGACCCGGACAGGCCGTCGGAGAGTCCCTGCTAAGATTCCATTTCCCATAGGACAACTTCCCTTTCCAGCCATGAATTCCCCATTCTCCACCATCACACCCATCTGAGACGCCCCATCACAGTGTCCCCTTGGTCAGCATCCTGTAATAAAAACATCAGAGAATTATTACAGCACAGAAGGACCAATTCAGCCTTTCGTGTCTGCACACGCTCTCCGAATGAGCAATTCACCGAATGCCGTTCCCTGCATTCTCCCTGCAACCCTGCACATTCTTCCTTCTCAGATAACAGTCTATTCAACTTCAATTGAACCTGCCTCCACCACACTCTCAGGCAGTGCATTCCAGACTCTAACCACTCACTGTGTGAAAAAATATTTTCCTCAGGTCATCCTTGCTTCTTTTACCCATGACTTTAAATCTGTGCCCTCTCTTTCTGGTTCCTTTCACAAGTGGGAACTGTTTCTCTCTATCTGCTCTGTCCAGACACCTCATGATTTTTGAAACCTCCAACAAAGCACCTCTTCGCCTTCTCCGAGGAAAACATTCCTAACTTCTCCAGCCTATCTTCGTAACTGAAATTCCTCATCCCGTGAATCATTCACGTGAATATTTTCAGTACTCTCTCCAATGCCCTCACGTCTTTCCTCAAGTGTGGCACCCAGAACTGGACGCAATACCACAGCTGAGGCTGAAATTGTGTCTTACATAAGTTCAACATAACTTCCTTGCTCTTGTACTCTATGCCCCTATTAATAAAGCCCAGGATACTGCATGCTTTATTAAACACTTTCTCAACCTGTCCTGCCGCCTTCAATAACTTCTGCACATATACACACAGGTCCCTCTGCTCCTGCACACCCGATAGAATTGTATATTGTCACCCCATGTTCTTCCTACCAACATGAATCACTTCACATTTCTCTGTATTGAACTTCATCTGCCACCTGCCTGCCCATTCCACCAACTTGTGTGTGTACTTTTGAAGTTCTACACTATCCTCCTCACAGTTCACAATGCTTCCAACTTTCGTATCAGCTGCAAACTTTGAAATTGTGCCTGCATACCCAGGTTTAGGACCTTAATATATATCAGGAAAAGCAAGGATGTCTGGGGAACTCCACAACAAACCTTCCTCCAGCCTGTAAAACATCCATTAATCATTAATGTTTGTTTCCTGTCACTGAGCTAATTTTGTATCCATGTTGCTACCGTCCCTTTTATTCCATGAGCTACAAGTTTGCTCACAGGTCTGTTGTGTGGCATTGTATCAAAAGGTTTTTGCATGCAGGGAATAGTTAAATGTCTGGAATGCACTGCTTGAGAATGGTGGAGGCAGTTTCATTTGAAACTGAATAGACCGTTATATGAAAATCAATGTACACCACATCAACAGAATTGCCCTCACCAACTATCTCTGTTACCACCTCAAAGATCTCCAGTAAATTAGTTAAACATGATGTTCTCTCAAGAAATCCATGCTGGCTTGTTTAATTAACTCGCATTTGGCCATGTGACTATTAGCTTTGTCCAAGATTATTTCTTTCTGGAAGTTTTCCCACCACTGAAGTTAAACTGACAGGCCTGTAGTTGCTGGCCTTACCTTTACACCCTTTTTTGAACAAGGCTGTAACGTTTACAATTCTCCAGTCCTCTTGCATCACCCCCAAGTCTAAGAAAGACTGAAAAATTATGTCCAGTGCCTCTGCGATTTCCACCCTCACTTCCCTCAGTATCCTTGGATGCATCTCATCTTTTCCTGGTGCTTTATTCAATTTAAGTCCAGACAGCCTATCTAATACTTCCTCTTTATCAATTTTAAACCCCACTAGTGTCTGACTTACCTCCTCTTTCAACATTGCCTGGGTTGCATCTTGGAATCATAGACAGTTTATGGCACAGAGAGAGGCCACTTGGCCCATCGTGTCTATGCTGTCCAAAAAACGATCCATCCATTCTCATCCTATATTCCAGCATTTGATAGATTACAGCACTTGAGGTGCATATCCAGACACCTTTTGAATGAGTTGTTGGTTTCTGCCTCAACTACCCTTTCGGACAGTGAGTTCCAGACTCCCACCACCCGCTGGGTGAAAAATAAAATCCGCAGCTCCCTTTTAATCTTTCTACCAATCACTTTAAGTCCATGCCCACTCATCACTGACCTCTTTGCTAAGGTGAATGGACCCTTCAGCTCCACTCTACCCAGGCCCCTCCCAGTTTTGTACATTTCAATCAGATTTACCCTCAGCCTTCTCTATTTCAAGGAGAACAGTACCAGCCTGTCCAATCTTTCCTCATAGCTGCATTTTTCCAGTCCTCGCCACATCCTCATAAATCTCCTCTGCACACTCTCGGGTGCAATTACATCTTTTCTGTAATGAGGTGAGCAGAGCTGCACACAGTACTCAAGTTGTGTGCTAGCCAATGAGTTACAGAATTCTAGCATAACCTCCCTGGCCGTATATTCTATACCTCGGCGAATAAAGGAAAGGATTCCATACCTTCTTCCTTGGTAAAGACAGATGGAAATTATTCATTTAGTACCTCAGCGATATCCTCTGCCTCCATGTGCAAATCCCCTTTATGGTCCTGAGTCAGCCCCATTGTTCCTTTTACTACCCTTTTACTATTTAGATGCCGATAGAAAACTTTGTGACTTCCTTCAATGCTCGCCTAATTTCATGCTCTCTCTTTGCTTCTCTTATTTGCTTTTTCACTTCCCCTCTGGACCTTCTGTATTCAGCCTGCTTCTCAACAGTATTTTCTACCTGATGTCCGTTATATCAGACATAAACTTGTCAACCTTTCGTGCGACCTTCAAAGATCTGTCTAAATACACACCAAGTCTCTCTGTTCCTGTCTCCTCATTTAAACAATACCCATTTGTTTCTGTTGCCTTCCCTTACACTTCTTACTCAAATGTCTCGCTTCACACTTCACTGTGTTAAATTACATCTGCCATGTTCCTGCCCATTTCACCAGTCAGTCTCTGTCCTCCTGAAGTCTGCTACCATCCTTCTCACTGCTTATTAACATTTCTGACTTTCCTGCCATCCGAGAACTTTGACATTATCCCCGCTGTACACAAGCCCATTGCATTAACATACAACAATAGTGATCCCAACAGTGACCCTGGGGAACCCCATTGACTACTTCCCTCCAGACTGAAGAATAACCATTCTCCACTACTCTCTACTTTCTGTCACTGCGCTAATTTCCCGCATGCTGACATTGAAAATAAAAGAACAGACTTCCATTTATGAAACGCCTTTCATGACCACTGCATGTCCCAAAGTGATGTACAACCAATGAATACTTCTGAAAGCGAAGTCATTCTTGTAATGTAGGAAACAGGCAGACAATTTCTGCACAGCAAGCTCCCACAAGCAGCAATGTGATGATGATCAGATCTGTTTTTTTGATGTTGATTGAAGGATAAATATTGACAAGGACACCGGGAATAATTCCCCTGCTCTGCTTCTACATAGTGCAATGGGATCTTTAACATCCACCTGAGAGGGCAGACAGCAACTTGGTTTAAAGTTTCATTCGATAGACTGCACCTCTGGCTGTGCAACACTCTCTCAGTGCTGCACTGCAATGTCAGCATTGATTCTTGTGATCAAGTCCTGCAGTGACACTTGATCCTGGAAGCCTGTGACTGAAAGGGGAGAGAGCTACAAACTGAGCCACGGCTGACATTAACCCTTTAATCCCATGTGTTTCTAATTCGGTAACACGGTTGTTATGTGGTACTTTCTCAAACGCCTGTGGAAAGGATAGGGATATTGTGAAAGTACAGGCAGGAGAAATATGTCTGTGCTGCCCCTTTCAAAGAGAAATCCAGTCAGTCCCACTCCCTGGCTTTTTCACTGTATCCTTGCATGTTTTCTCCTTCAGATATTTATCCAATTCCCTTTTGGGATCTACTATTGAATCTGTATCCATCAGCCTATCAGACAGTGCATTCCAAATCCAAACCACTCAGAAACAAAAATTCTCATATCTGCTTCTTTTACCAATCGCCTTAAATCTGTGTCTCTTGGACATTGGAAATAGTTTCTCTTTATTTAATTTATCTAAATCCTTCCTAATGTTAAACACCTCAAACAAATCTCCTCTGAAAGTTCTCTGCTCTAAGCAGAACAACCCCAGCTACATAACTGTAATCCCTCATGCCTGGACAAATACTAGGAAAACAGTTCTGTACCCTCTCCGAAGGCGTCATGTCCTTCCGAAAGTGTGGTTCCCAGTATTCGACACAAGACCCCAGGTGCAGCTGAAATAGTATTTTATATATGTTTCACATAATGTCCTTGCTTTTGTTCTTTTTGCCTCTATTTATAAACCCTAGGATCCCATATATTTATTAACTGTCCAGTTAACCTTTCCTGCCACCTTCAAAGATTTGTGTATAAACACCCCAGGTGTCTCTGTTATTTCGCCACCTTTATAGTTGTACCATTTAACGTGTATTGTCTCTCCTCATTCATCCTTTCAAAATGTATTACCTCACACATCTGCAATGTCAATTAAATATTGAGAAGATTGAAGCCATTGTTTTCTATCTCAGCTCCAAACATTTCCTAGTTACACACTTCATTCCTCTCCTTTGTAAATATTTGAGACTAACTTAAACTGTTCACAAACTTGTTTACATAGCTAACCTTGAGATCCCTTGAGATGAGCTTCCGACCAAATTTTCACACCATCAGTAAAACGGCCTATTTCCACCCTTGGTGGAGTTGCATTGCTGGTTAATGAGGAAATTAATGCAATAGTGAGGCAGGATATTAGCTCTGACGATGCCGAATATGTATGGGTCGAGCTGAGAAACACTAAGGGGTAGAAAACGTTAGTGGAGGTTGTATATAGACCCCCAGACTGTAGTGCTGAATTTGGGAATGGCATTGAACAGGAAATTAGAGACGCATGCGATAAAGGAACATCTGTAATTTTGGGTTTCTTGAATCTGCATATAGATTGGGCAAATTAAATTGGTCACAATACATTGTGGAGGAATTCCTGGAGAATATACGGGATGGTTTTCAGGACCAATTCTTTCAGGAACCAACTGAAGAACAGGACATCCTAGACTGGTTATTGTGTAATGAGATAGGAATAATTGACAATCTAGTTGTGCGAGATCCCTTGGGGATGAGCGACCATAATATGATAGAATTCTTCATCACGATGGAGAGAGACCTAGTTGATTCTGAGACTAAGGTCGTGAACCTTAATAAAGTAAGCTACGAAGGTATGAGGCATAAGTTGTCGATGATACATTGGGAAACGTTAATTTAAGAGATGACCCTGGATAGGCAAAGGCAAACATTTAAAGAGCACATGGATGAACTGCAACAATTGTTTACTCCTGTCTGGCGCAAAAGTAAAACGGAAAAGGTAGCCAAACCATGGCTTACAAGGAAAGTTCGAGACAGCGTTAGATCCACGGATGAGGCATATAAATTCGCCAGGAAAAAACAACAGACCTGAGGATTGGGAGCAGTTTAAAATTCAGCAAAGGAGCAGCAAGGGATTGATTAAGAAGGGGAAAATGGAGTATGAGAGTAAGCTTGCGGGGAACATAAAAACTGACTGCAAACGAATCTATAGGTATGTGAAGCGGAAAAGATTGGCGAAGGCAAATACAGGTCCGTTACAGTCAGAAACAGGGAAATTTATTATGGGAAACAAAGAAACGGCTGACCAACTAAATGCATCCTTTATTTCTGTCTTCACAAAGGAGGACACAAATATCATACCAGAAATGTTGGTGAATACAGTGTTTAGTGAGAGAGAGGAACTGAAAGAAATCAGTATTAGTAGAGAAATGGTGTTGGGGAAGTTGATGGCATTGAAGGCCGATAAATCCCCAGGGCCTGGTAATCTACATCCCAGAGTACATAAGGAAGTGGCCCGAGAAATAGTGGATGGATTGGTGGTCATCTTCCAAGATTCTATGGACTCTGGAACAGTTCCTACAGATTGGAAGGTAGCTAATGTTATCCCACTATTAAAAAAAGGGAGGTAGAGAGAAAGCAAGAAATTGTAGACCAGTCAGCCTGACATCGGTCGTGGGGAAAATCCTGGAGTCCATTATCAAATATTTTGCAGCAGAGCACTTGGAGAATAGTGGTCGAATCGGACAGAGTCAGCATGGATTTATGAAAGGGAAATCATGCTTGATAAATCTACGAGCATTCTTCCAGGATGTAACTAGTAGAGTTGATGAGAGGGAGCCAGTGGGTGTGGTTTATTTGCACTTTCAGAAGGCTCTCGACAAAGTTCGACGGAAGGGTTTAGCGTGTAAAATTAAAGTGCACGAGACTGGGGGTAGTGTATTGCGATGGATAGAAAATTGGTTGGCAGACAGGAAACAAAGCATTGGAACATACGGATCTTTTTGTGAATGGCAGGCACTGATTAGTGGGGTACCGCAGGGATCGATGCTAGGACCCCAGCTATTCACAATATATATGTTAATGATTTAGATGAGGAAACTAAATGTAATATCTCCAAATTTGCAGATGATACAAAATTGGGTGTGTGGGTAAGTTGTGAGGAGGATGCAGAGAGGCTTCAGGGTGATTTGGACAAGTTGAGTGAGTGGGCAAATGCATGGCAGATGCAGTATAATGTGGATAAATGTGAAGTTATCCACTTTACTAGCAAAAACAGGAAGGCAGATTATTATCTGAACGGCTATAAACTGAGAGAGGGGAATATGCAACGAGACCTGGGTGTTCTCGTACACCAGTCACTGAAGGTAAGCAGGCAGGTGCAACAGGCGGTAGAAAAAGGCGAATGTTATGTTGACCTTTATAGAGACAGGATTCGAGTACAGGAGCAGGGATGTTTTACTGCAATGTACAGGGCTTTGGTGAGGCCGCACTTGGAATGTTGTGTGCAGCTTTGGTCTCCTCATCTGAGGAAGAGGGAGTGCAGTAGAGTTTTACCAGTCTGATTCCTGGGCTGGTAGGAATGCCGTATGAGGAAAGATTGGGTCGGTTAGGATTATATTCACTGGAATTCAGAAGAGTGAGGAGGGATCTCATCGTAACCTATAAAATTCTAACATGGCTTGACAGGGTAGATGCAGGAAGGATGTTCCCGATGGTGGGGTACTCCTGAACCACAGGATATGGGTAAAACTTTCAGGACTGAGATGATGAGACGTGTCTTCACCCAGAGAGTGGTGAGCCTGTGGAAACCTGTCATCACGCCCATATCCAAGGGAGATTGGAAGGTTCTGGCCAGCGCCTCTGCTATTTCCCCCATTCCTTCCCTCAGCAACCCTCATACATCCCATCCAGACTGGATAAATGTACAACTTTATTGTGGTACAAAAGTGTTGGATTGAAAAGGGTTAACTGAATCTGTTTGTTCCGTGACTGTAATTAATGTCAGTCTCCATGGACCCTAATTGTGTCACTTGACGTTTTCCATCTCCTATTAATAAGGGGCATCTTTCAATGTGTTATTCCATAGCGTCAGTGGGAACATCAGCCCCGGCACTTACAGAGATCAGCTGCTCCAGAGAGATAGAGAGAGGATAGGTTAGAATCTGAGAACAATAGATTGGAATGTTACAACAATGGCCAGGAGTTTATCCTCGGATCTTTACTCTCTTTCTACATATTATGATCGGATGTCATTAAACTCTCGTATCGACCGCGCACTGGAGATTATTCAATCCATTTACTATCCCATCCTGGCTATTATTGGTGTCCCTGGTAAGTCTCTCTATCGAGCTATTAATTCTTTAAACCATGTTTAACTGCATTACAGCTCCTGTAATTTACTCTGCCCTTCTTGCTTCCGTTGTATTCCTGGTGTATATCTTCAGCCATGAGCTCTATAAACCATTGTCAGCTGTATGACTGTTCTTGTCATATACTCTCTCATCGTTGCTGCTGTTGCTGTCTCTATTTCAGGCCAGGAGATCTGTAAACCCTGTTTCACTGAAATACTGTTCTGCAATGTAAGTTTTGGAAAGACTGAAGCCAGTGTCATTGGTCTCCATCACAAACACCATCCCCTATCTGGGAAGCACATACTCCACCCTGTCCAATATCCGAGGCACAACCAGACAGTTTACAACTTCTGTGTTATATTTCAACCTGAGCTAAGTTCATCTTCATATTCTTTTCATCAACAACCCTGCCTAATACCACCTCTGTGATATCACCCCTCTCAACCTCTGCCTCAGCCCATCTACTGCGTAAACCCTTATCTGCATCACTGTTAGATACACAGCTGACTATTCCAATTCCATCTTGGTCACCCTCCCAGTTATAAACCTCCATAAGCCACAGCCCATCCAGAACTCTGCTGCCTGTATCCTAACTCACACCAAATCCCGATCACCCATCACCCCTGTGCTCACTGATCTACATTGGCTCCCGGACTGGCAGCACCTTATTTTTAATATTCTCTTTCTTGTGTTTGAATCTCTCCATGGCCTCACACCTCCATTTATTCACATTCCCCAGTCCATTTCACATATTCCTGCAAATCTTTCGACTTCAATCTTTTTTCATTTCTCCTTGTAAAGTGTATTTATTTTCCTCTGCATCTGTCCCGAGCCACGATTTTAGACTCTGCAGCAAGACTGCTGCTGACGGTACAGAATTGGGATCCATAAAGAGATGTGAATCGCACAGCTGGCCACTTCCAGTGCGGTCTGCACAATATCCCATGCTGAGCAGGGCTCCAGCCCAGTCGTATCATCTATGTGCTGTCAGCGTGGTCTTCACAGCCGGCCACTTCTACTGTGGCCTGCACAATATCACATGCTGGGCACGGCTCTAGCTCAATTGTACCTTGTATGTGTTGTTCCTTTGGGGGTAGATTTGAAAGTTATGTCAATGTACCATACCAGCAGCTTTGATGTCCTTCTTTGAAAGTCGGTCTGTGCATGTCCACTGACCACCTGTGTTAGTCAATGTCAGCTGAACATACATTTAGCATCACAATGAATCCCCTCTAATGTTATGTAAAAGGACAAGGCATCCAGCTTACAGGTGACGGGCTTTTGACTTACTTCTGCTATTGTAAAGTTAGTGGTGATGCTGTCGATGATTTTCTGGAGGTTGTGTTGTGAGCTGCTGCAGACATTCAGGGAGGACAGAAGATTTGGTGACCCAAATCTGGACAAGGAATGGGAACTATATTTACAGTGTCTTTGGGTCTATGACATGACCAACAAATGGAGCAGAGGCTGCAGAGAGGGGAGGCTCTGTATAGAGGGAGGAGGAGGGGGCTTTGCCCTACCCACCCCGGGTTTTCCAAGAGCACTTTTTCTACCTACACCTAACCCAGGAGCAGTGCGTGAGGTGGCTCCGATTCAATAAGGATGTGGTCACATAGCAGTGTCACCTCCTGTAACACGACCTGGAGCCTCACAGCAGTGTGAGGAAGGAGCTGTCAGTGGCCGTTAAAGTCACAGTTTCATTGAACTTCTGTGTATCAAGATCTTTCCGGACAGGAGCAGGAGACATATCCAACATAGAGTCACAGAGAGTGATGGAGTCATTTGCGGCACTGAAGGTGGTCATTCGGCCCCTCCATGCCAGCTCTCCCAGGAACAATCCAGTCAGTCCCAATCCCCCGCTCAGTCCCCGTATCCCTGCAAGTTCATTTCCTTCTGGTGTCCATCCAGTTTCCTTTTGAAATCATTAATTGCCTCAGCGTCCACCACCCTCATGGGCAGTGAGTTCCAGCTTATTACCATCCACTGTCTAAAAAAGTTCCTCCTCATATTCCCCCTGCATCTCTTACCCAAACCTTCCATCTGTGTCCCCTAGTCTGTGTTTCATCAGTTAATGGGAACAGTTTTTCCTTGTCTGTCTTATCTAAACTTATCATAATCTTGTACACCTCTACCAAAGCTCTCTAAATCTCCTTTACTCCAGGGAGAACAACTCCATCTTCTCCAAACTAACCTTGTCCCTAAACCCCCCATCCCTGAAACCATTTTGGTAAATCTCCTCTGCATCCTCTCAAGGACCTTCAGACCCTTCCTAACGTGTGGTGACCAGAACTGGACACAGTTCTCTAGTTGAGGCCTAACCACAGCTTTGTAACGTTTTAGCATAACTTCCCTGCCTTTGTATCTTTGTCTGTAATTATGAAGCCCAAGATCTGATATGATTTACTAAACACTCTCCTAATATGTCCTGCCACCTTCAAAGATCAATGCATATGGAGGCCCAGGTCCCTCTGTTCCTGCACAATCTTTAGTAATGTGTCATTGAGTCTACATTGCCTTCCTAATCCTTCTGACGAAAGATATCACCGCACACTGCTCTGTAATAAATTCTACCTGCCACTTCTCTGTCCATTCTGCCAGCCTATCTATGTTCTGTTGCGGATGGTTTGTATCATACTCCCTGTTTATCACACCTACAAGATTGGTATCATCGGAAAATTTTGAAATTCTACTTTGCATTCCAAGGTGCATGTCATTTATATATAGCAAGGAAAAAAAATCAGCGTTCCTAGCACTGACCCTTGGGGAACATCACTGTCTACCATCCTTCCGTCTGAAAAACAGCCATTTAACACAAGACTCTTTTTGCTGTCCTTTGGACAATTTTTGATCCAATTGGATGCCATTCCATGAGCTTCAATTTTGTTAACCAAGCTTTTGTGTGGTTCTTCATCGCATACTTTAATAAAATACAGGGAGACAACATCCACCACATTCCCTTCATCAACCGTCTCTGATCATCGAAATCAATTCAATTAGTTCATCAAGCATAATCTGTCTTTTCGAAATCCGTGCTGACAATCCGTAATTAACTCAAACCTCCCCACGTGTGTGTTGTCCTTTTTCACTGATTATTGTTTCGAAAACCTTACTCGCCACTGATGTTAAACTAACTGACCAGTAGTTACTCGTCTGTGTGTTGTCCATTGATAATTCTGGGAGGTGACGGTGACCATCGATGTTATCATTTTCTCCCTCAGCAGGGGGAAGAAGGATGAGAGATCCCGTGGATTTGTCAGGATAGAGGGATTCCTGATGGTGTGGGTGTATCTGCGGGGCCACCGTTGTCAAGGGGGAGAGGTACAGGAACTGGAAAAACTCTCACTCCATGAATGTACACTTGGTGTGTGAGCATGCCCAGTACATCATGTTGGCGAATGTCCACTATCCTGGTAGCAGCCACAATACATTCATTCTAATGCAGTCAGCCGGTTCAATCACTTTGACCGCCATGCAGAACCAGAATGTGGCTCCTCGGAGATGAAAGATTCCATTCTCTAGACACAGCTCATGTTTCTCCATCCCCAAACCACCTCCCACCGCCAACCAACCTCACACAATTAACATGTGTATAACGTGAGCAATGGAGTCACCAGGAACATGGTGGAACAGATCATCGGTGTGATGAAGCAATGCTTCTGATGTCTGAACAGCTCGGGGTGTGTCCTCCAGTACACACTGGAGCAGGTGTCCAAGTTCATGGTGTTCTGCTGCACCCTTCATATCATCACCATCATGAGGACACAGGCATTGGCAACAGCATTCCAGAGGACACCTCAGGAGGAGGAGGAGGAGGAGACCGGGAGGATATTTCCTGGATGCCATCGACCCGGACAGGCTGTCGGAGAGTCCCTGCTAAGATTCCGGTTCCATAGGACAACTTCCCTTTCCCACCATGGATCCCCCATTCTCCCCCATTGCACCCATCTGAGACGCCCCATCACAGTGTCCCCTTGGTCACCATCCTGCAATGAAAAACACCAACAAAAACCTTTTCATTAACATCCTTATCCAACAACACATCCAATTATACAAACAAAACTGAACTATTCACCCTTGTGTATTCCCTTAGTGCCTGTCTTGTGGCTTCTTTCGACTTGTCTAGTGCTCCTACACAGTGTTTCCCCAGTGACTGCAGCATGGCTGGTGGAAGGCTGCTGACTTTCACTGGGGAGACTGCAGATGGCCTTGCAGGACGTCCTCGAGCAGCACAGGGCTTTGCGGGTTCGTAGTCGGATTGCACTACCTCGACATGGGCAGCAGCAGCCTGGACTGGCTGATGGGGAACAGCAAGGACACTGGTGGAGTGGCAGTGAATGGAGGACAAATACTGTCATCCTGAGAGAGGACAGCAAGTTCATGCTCCACAGAGACACTGTCACTGCCAAGGGGCGACACCTCAGCAATCCTGGTAATCTACTGGATCACAGTTTGCTGGAATGCTGTGAGAGCCTGCAAACCCCTTTGAACAATGAGATCCACAGCCATGATAACAGCTGTCTGATCCTGCCTGGCAGCAAATATGGAACTCATGTCCTCAATCTGAGCTTCCACTGCAGCACCGAGACTTTGGGTGTCTGCCGTCTGTGCTGCAGTGGAAGCTGAGACAATGGTATCAGACACTGTACCACGGCTGGGTCCACTAGTGCTGTCATGGAGTTAGTGACCACTTCCACAGGGGAAAGAATGGGCTTCAAGCTCTGTGAAATGCCCTGTGCCATGTTGGAGCTGGACTCCTCCGTGTTCCTTGACAGTGACAACAGACTGTCTGACAGGCCTGTCAATGGACCAAGTATCTCAGTGTACATGTCCATCAGCATTCTCCTGTATGCTGTTCCAGCAATGTTCACATCAGAGTCCTGTGTATTATAACTCGTTTGTGACCTCGCCCTCTGGTGAGCTGACACAGGAACTATCCTTTCCCCCTGGCCTGGCTGCAGCTCACTCGTGCTCGGTGACTCACTACGTGCAGATTGTGTCTCTATACCAGCCTCTAAGATTGACACAATACAAGTATTTGATCTGGTGACTATGAGTATCAGACCAAGTGATGGGGCTTCACCATCAGTGCTGTGCTGCTTCTCTCTGTCTGTCTCCTGTATCTGCTGTGACTGGGAAACTGGCAGTTTTGGGTTATTATCGGAAAGTATAAAATCAGAAAGGGAGGGTTCGGTCAAGGGATTGGGGGTGGGATGGAAAGCAGGAGGTCCATGGTCCCGCCATCTGCAGCTTGTACATCATCCCAGACAGCAGGATGAGGGGGAGGTGGGAGTAAAGAAGGGACATAAGGCAGGAACATGGCATCCTCCTGAATGCTCTCAGTGATGCCGGATGCTACGGGCTCTGTCACAGCCGGTCCCATGATGTGGAGAACCATCTCCTCCCTCAGGCTCAGGGGATTAAGGTAGGCCTGGTCCCCGCCAGTTCACTGCTGCTCCCTGTGAGTATGGGCCACCTTGTCCTGTAAGAGAGAGGGCAGAATGTCAGTGACTGTGTTGCACTGTGTTTGGGTGCTGTGCCTACCATAGCTGAATAGCTGGAGATATGTGGAGGCAGTGAGAGATGAGTGTGAGGCTAGTATCAGTGGAAGGATGTGAGGGTAAGGTGGAGTATGTGCATGTTAGGTGTGAGTCCTGAGTGTTAGGGACTGCTGATGGGTGAGTGATAGGGGTGTGTTATATTGAGCAGTGTGAGAGGTTGGTGGTGTTGAGGGTAAGAGATGCCATGTGGTCATGAAGTCACTGACATTTAACACCCGTGTGAGCTCATTAAACGTCTTCTGGCTCTGCTGCCAGGCCGTCGGTGCCATACTTCTTGCATTCACCTCCGTGGCCATTTGCTCCCATTCCCTTCGGAGGGTGTTTCTTGAGGGTCTCCACACCACCCTCCAGAAACATGGGCTCTCTTCGCCTGTTACACTCCATGACTAAGGCCTCCAGCACCGCATTCGTGAGCCGCAGAGCCCTCTCTCTGTCCTAGTATTCCATTTACCTTGTCTCCAATTGCAGCATTCACAGTCAGCAGCAGCAGCCTCCTGTGATTCAGTGCAGCTTCCCTTCAAGAGGGACAGACTGTCTTTAAGAGCTTAATGCTGGCTGAAAGACGAGCCAGTCTCACACAGTTAGGCTCCTGTTAAATGTGCAGGCAAACAGCAGCGCGGGTCACCATGGGCGACACGAATCTTTCATGGAAATGAGGACATAGCAGGAGCTTCATGTGTCACCTGCCTCAACAGGAGCGGACACGTGCGGATCATGATCCCTCTGCCGACAAAGCCATGCAAACCCGATTTTCTCGTTCTTGCTATTTCCCTTTCCGTCATTCACACTTTCCCCCTCTCTCTCTCTCTCTCTCTTCACTCTCTGTTTATTGCTCATAGAATCAGAGATTGATGCAGCACAGAAGGAGGTCTGTCGGCCCATTGTGTCAGTACTGTCTCTTTGAAAGAGCTATCTAATTATTATTAATAGAGGCCTAGATCGAATTGTCTCTTTCCTGCTGTGTAAGTGGGACTCAGTACCACTCCAGCTGGTATTAATCGGCACAGTGGCGCAGGGGCAGGACAGTGGTGCAGTGGTTAGCACCGCAGCCGCACAGCTCCAGCCACCCGGGTTACTGCCTGCGTGGAGTTTGCAAATTCTCCCTGTGTCTGCGTAGGTTTCCTCTGGGTGCTCCGATTTCCACCCACATGCCAAAGACTTGCAGGTTGATAGGTTAATTGACCATTATAAATTGCCACTAGTATAGGTAGGTGGTAGGGAAATATAGGGATAGGTGGGGATGTGGTAGGGATATGGAATTAGTGTAGGATTAGTATAAATGGGTGGTTGATGGTCGGCACAGACACGGTGGGCCAAAGGGCCTGTTTGAGTGCTGTATCTCTAAACTAAACTAAAACTATCTAATTAGTTCCTCTCCCCTCCTCTTTACCCAGACTCCTGCGTTTTTTCTCCTTTTCAAGTATTTGTTAAATTTCGTTTTGAAATATATTATTGAATCTGCTTCCACCATCTTTTCAGACAGTGAATGCCAGATCCCAACAACTCGCTGTGGAAGAAAATTCTACTCATTTCACCTCTGGTTCTTTTTCAATCTGTGTCTTCTTAATACTGAACTTTCTGACACTGGAAACCGTTTCACATTAATTATCCCATCAAAACCCTTCATGATTTTGAATTCGATATTAAATCTCCTCTTACCCTTCATTGCAACCCCAGCTTTTCCAATCTCTCCACGTAACTGGTACCCAGATCCCTGGTACCATTCCAGAAAATCACCTCAGTATCTTCACTAAGTCCTTGACATCCTTACCAAAGTGTGGTGATTAGAATTGGACACAATTCTCCAGCTGGGATCTAACCAATGATGTATAAAGATCAGCATTTCCTCCTGAGTTTTTTTTTTACTCTGTGCCTCTCTCTCACACACCAAGGACACTACATGTTACCTTCAAAGATCTGTGTGTGCACAGCCCAGGTCTCTCCAATCCTGCACCCACTTTATAACGGTACCATTTAGTTGATGTTGTTTCTCCACATACTTCCTACCCAAATGTCTCACTTCACACTTCACTGTGTTAAATTACATCTGCCATGTTCCTGCCCATTTTACCAGTCAGTCCCTGTCTTCCTGAAGTCTGTTACTCTCCTTCTCACTGTTTATTAACATTTCTGAGTTTCCTGCCATCTGAAAACTTTGACATTATCCTCTCTGTACACAAGCCCATTGCATTAACATACAGCAACTGTGATCCCAACAGTGACCCTGGGTAAACCCCAATGAACTTCTCTCCAGACTGAACAACAATCATTCTCCACTACTCTCTGCTTTCTGACACTTAGCTAATTTCCTGCATGCTGTCATTGCAAATTTTAAAAAAAACTTCCATTTATGTAGCGCCTTCATGACCACTGCATGTCCCAAAGCGATTTACAATCAATGTGTACTTATTAAACCCTAGTCACTATTGTAATGTAGGAAAGATGGCAGAAGATTTCCGCACAGCAAGCTCCCACAAGCAGCAATGTGATAATGATCAGATCTTTAACATCCACCTGAGAGGGCAAATGTTGGTTTAATGTTTCATTCGATAGACGGCACATCTGACAGTGCAATACTCCCACAGTAATGTCACTGCAGTGTCAGCCTTGAATCTTGTGATCAAGTCCTGTTACTTGTTTCTTGCGATCAAATGACACTTGATCCTAGAAGCTTGTGACTGAAAGGGGAAGAGCTACAAACTGAGCCACTGCTATCATTGGTCCTTTAATCCTATGTGTTTCTAATTTGGTAACACGGCTGTTATGTGGTACTTTATCAAACGCCTGTTTAAAGGATAGGAATATTAGGAAAGTAGAGGCAAGAACAATCATAGAAACATAAAATAGCATTGCACTGAAGAAGGCCATTTGGTCCAACATGTCAGTGCTGGCCCTTTTGAAGATCTACCAGTTAGTCCCACACCCTGGCTCTTTTTTATATTCATTCATGGGATTTGGGCGGCACTGGCTTGGCCAGCATTTATTGCCCTTGTTGCCCTTGAGAAGGTGGTGGTGAGCTGCCTTCTTCAAGCGCTGCAGTCCATTTGGAGTACGTAGACCCACAGCGACAGTGAAGGAACGGCGATATAATTCCAAGTCAGGATGGTGTGTGACTTGAACGGTAAATTGAAGGTGGTGATTTTCTTATGTATTTTCTGCCCTTGTCCTTCTAGTTGGTAGAGGTCGTGGGTTTGGAAGGTGCTGTCGAAGGGGCCTTTGTGCATTGCTGCAGTGCATCTTGTAGATGGTACATGCTGCAGCCACTGTGCGTCGGTGGTGGAGGGAGTGAATGTTTGTAGATGGGGTGGCAATCAAGCGGGCTGCTTTTTCCTGAATGGTGTCGAGCTTCTTGAGTGTTGTTGGTGCTGCACCCATCCAGTCAAGTGGAGAGTACTCCTGACATCACACTCCTGACTTGTGCCTTGTAGATGGTGGACAGGCTTTGGGGAGTCAGGAGGTGAGTTACTCGCCTCAGGATTCCTCGCCTCTGACCTGCTCTTGTAGCCACGGTATTTATATGGCTACTCCAGTTCAGTTTCTGTTCAATGGTAGCCCCCAGAATGTTGATAGTGGGGGATTCAGCGATGGTATGCCATTGAATATCAAGGGGAGATGGTTAGATTCTCTCTTGTTGGAGATGCTCATTGCCTGGCACTTGTGTGGCACGAATGTTACTTGCCACTTATCAGCCAAAGGCTGGATATTGTTCAGGTCTTGCTGCATTTCTGCACGGACTGCTTCAGTATCTGAGGAGTCACGAATGGTGCTGAACATTGTGCAATCATCAGTGAACATCCCCACTTCTGACCTTATTATTGAAGGTCGGTCATTGATGAAGCAGCGGAAAATGGTTGGGCCTAGGACACTACCCTGAGGAACTCCTGCAGTGATGTCCTGGAGCTCAGATGATTGACCTCCAACAACCACAACCATCTTCCTTTTGCACTAGGTATGACACCAGCCAGCTGAGGGTTTGAGATAATGAGGTAATGAGATCAGGAGCTGAGTGGCTCGAGCAGAACCTAAACTGAGCGTCACTGAGCAGGTTATTGCTAAGCAAGTGCTGTTTGGTAGCTCTGCTGATGCCACCTTACATCACTTTACTGATGATTGAGAGTAGACTGATGGGGCGGTAATTGGCCGGGTTGGACTTGTCCTGCTTTTTGTCTACAGGACATACCTGGGCAACTTTCCACATTGCCGGGTTGATGCCAGTGTTGTAGCTCTACTGGAACTGCTTGGCTAGGGGTGCGGCAAGTTCTGGAGCACAGGTCTTCAGTACTATTGCCGGAATATTGTCAGGGCTCATAGCCATTGCAGTATCCAGTGCGTTTTGTCATATCTTGATATCACGCAGAGTGAATTAAGCCCTGAGAAACAGTACTGTATACTCCCCTCCACCTCCAGTCTGAACAATGACTTTTCACCACTTCTCTCTGCTTTCTGTCCCTGAGTCACTGTCATATCCACACCATCACTGTCACATTAATCAATGTCTTCCATTTCTGATAACAAGTCTATGAAATGTTATTTGTTTACAGGCCTTTTGAAAGTCTACATACATAAATGGATATACACGAGTAGGGGCGGAACATGTTGGTATGGTTCTTCATGAATACTTTGGATCTGTCTTAACAAAAGGGGGGGGGACGATGCAGATATTGTGGTTAAGAAGGAGGAGTGTGTATTATTGGATGTGATTATACATAGGGAGAGAGGAAGCATTAATGGGATTAGCATCCTTGAAAGTTGATCCATCACCAGGGCCAGTTGAAATATTTCCTAGGCTGTTAAAAGAGGTGAGAGAGGAAATGGCAGAGGGTCTGACCATCATTTTCCAGTCCGCACTGGATACAGGTGTAGTGCCAGAGGATTGGTGAACTGTTAAAATTGTACCTCTTTAAAAAGGGAGCAAGGGATAGATCGAATAATTGCAGGCCAGTCAGTCTAAACTCAGTAGTGGGCACATTATTGGAATCTATTCTGAAAGACAGGATAAAGTGTCACTTAGAAAGGCACAGGTTAATCACGGATATTGAGCATGGATTTGATAAGGGAAGATATTGTTTGACCAAGTTGACTGAATTTTTCGAAGAAGTAGCAAGGATGATAGATGAGGGTAGTGCAGTTGATATGGTCTACATGGATTTTGACAAGGCGTTTGTCAAGGTCCCATGTGGCGTACTAGTTAAAAAAATAAAATCCCATGGAATCCAGGGAAATTCAACAAGCTGGATGCAAAATATATTCAGTGATAGGAAACAAAGGGTGATTGCTGACGGGTGATTTACTGACTTGAGGCCTGTTTCCAGTGACGTTCCACAGGACTCAGTACTGGACTTCCTGCTTTTTTGTAGTATATATTAACGATGTGAACGTAAATGTAGGGGGCATGATCAAGATTTGTGCAGATGGTACACAGATTGGTCGTGCTGTCGACAGCAAGGAGGATAGCTGTAGGCTGCAGGAAGATATTGATGGCAGAAAAGTGACAAATGGAATTCAACCTGGATAAGTCTAAGGTGATGCAATTGAGGAGGTCAAACAAGGCAAAGGGATAGACGATTAATAGGAAAATACTGAGAAGTGTAGAGGAAGTGAGGGACCTTGGAGTCAATGTCCACTGATCCCTGGAGGTAGCAGGTCAGGTCGATAAGGTGGTTAAGAAGGCATATGGACTCCTTTCCTTTATTAGCTGAGGTACAGAATACAAGAGCAGGAAGGTTATGCTGGAACTATATAAATCATTGGTTATTGTGTGCAGTTCTGGTCACCTCATTACACAAAGGATGTCATTTCACTAGAGAGGGTACAGAGGAGATTTACGAGGATGTTGCCAGGACTGGAAAATTGCAGCTATGAAGAAAGATTAGATTGGCTGGAGTTGTTCTACTTGGAACAGAGAAGGCTGAAGGGAGATCTGATTGAAATGGACATAATTTCGTGGGGCCTGGATCGAGTGGAGGTGAAGCGTCTATTCACCTTAGCAAAGGGATCAGTGAATAGGGGGCAGTGGCTTAAAGTGCTTGGTAGAAGGACTATCGGGGAACTGAGGAGAAACTTGTTCATCCAAAAATACAGAATTGGCTCAGTGACAGGAAACAAAGGGTTAGTTATAATAAAAGCAAAATGCTGTGGATGCTGGAAATCTGAAGTAAAAACAAGAAATGCTGGAAATACTCAGCAGGTCTGGCAGCATATGTGGAGGGAGAAGCAGAGATAATGTTTCAGTTCAGTGAAGAAGGGTCACTGACCTGTAACGCTAACTCTGCTTCTCTCTCCACAGATGCTGCCAGACCTGCAGATTATTTCCAGCATTTCTTGTTTTTATGAAACTGTAATTGTTGAGGGGTATTTTAGTGACTGGAGGACTGCTTCCTTTGGCATTCCACAGGGTGCAGTCCTGGGTCCCCTGTTTTTAGTGAGGGTCTAGAACTTACTGCCTGTAAGGATCGTTGAGGCAGAATCCCTGCACTCATTCAAAAGGAGTCTGGATGTTCACCTCAAGTGCCATAATCTTCAGGGCTATGGACCAAATGCTGGAAGGTGGGATTAAAATAGGTGGATCATTTATCGGCCGGCACAGACACAATGGGCCAAGTGGCCTCTTTCTCTGTCTTAAACTTTCTATGAGTATATTACATGAAATATGCTACCCTCATTAACACTTACAGTTACGTCCTGAACGAACTCGATCGAGATTATCAGAAATGAGTTTCCATTAACCTATCCATGCTATTTGTCATTGATTATCCCATGTTTTTGCAAGCAAGATATATTTTTGTGCTGGGTTATGACCTCTAGAATTTTCCAACCACCAACGTTAGACTGATAGTTACAGGGTTTATCCAACCTCTACTTTTTTAAACAGTGTAACATTGACAACCCTGCAGTCCTCTGGCATCAATCCCATGTCCAAGGAGGATTGAAAGATTCTGTCCAGTGCCTCTGTTATTTCCACCATTCCTTCCCTCAGTAACTATCATACATCCCATCCAGACTGGATAAATGTTCTACTTTACTGCGGCACAAAATGTGTTGGATTGAAAGGTGTTAACTGAACCTGTTTGTTCAGTGACTGTAATTAATGTCCGTCTCCATGGACCTTAATGGTGTCACTGGAGGGTTTCCCTCTTCGATTAAGAAGGACTCCTTTCAATGTGTTATCCTATAGTGTCAGCGGGAGCATCAACCCCGGCACTAACAGAGATCAGCGGCTGCAGTGAGAGGGAGAGGATAGATCAGAATCTGAACAATAGATTGGAATCTTACAACAATGTGTCAGAGTCTGAGAACAATAGATTGGAATGTTACAACAATGGACAGGAGTTTATCCTATTGGTTTGGCCTGGTTACTGCCGATTATTATTGGATACCATTAGAATACCGGCTCTATTATGCTCTGAAGATGATTCAATTTATTTACTATTATTGGTGTCCCTGGTAAGTCTCTGTATCCAACTATTAGATTCATAAACCATATTTCACTGATTTAGTGTTCTTGTCATTTAAATCGTGAGAAGACTGAAACCATTATCTTCAGTTTCTGTCACAAACTCCATTCCCGGTCCATGATCTGCATCCCCTCACTGGCCGTTGTCTGAGGCTGAACCAGGAAGTTTACAACCTCTGGTATCTATTTAATGCTGAGCTGAGTTCATCCCCATATTCCCTCCATCCCCAACCCTGCCTATTGTTATGGCCAGGTGAGGAGGGGTCAAAGTCGCTCGGCTTTATTTGACCACAACAGCGTTTGTCCTTTATAAACAGTGAATATGCTGAACGTCTGAGTGAGTGTTTTACATTTTACCTTTGGTGTGATGGTGGAGGGACCGATTAGACTGGTTCTCTTGAGTTTAAACATGAAAGAGGTGAGTTTATTATATTTTACAATACAAACCCGATCTAAATAAAATCATTAAAATAAATAGAACACATTTATGCACTCACTCACACGAGAATCACACAGAAGTAGGTTACAGAGTGAGAAGTAAATTTGTGGTTGGATTGGAGTCCAGAAGAAATATTTTTAAAACAAAACTCATTCTGTGAGGTTTGACCATTCCGTGGTCTTCCTGCTGAAGTTGTAACCTTGAAATCTTTTTCTGGTCAAAGTGCAGTTTGTCACATGGCCCACATGGCTCAGGGATTTCTTTGAGACAGACTTGTAGCAGGCTTTCTTCCCCTGGTTACTCTGTCTGTAGCAATCTGTAGGCTTGGAGGGCCCACAGTCGCATGTGGTTTTCAAATTTGTGATGTTAACTGGAGAGAGAGACAGAGAGAGAGGGAGGGATATGGGGGGAACACAGCCCTTCTGCTTCAGCACATTTTGAATCACTGACTTGTCTGTTTTTGTCCAGGGGAAACTCTCAGCTTTCACAGAGATAGACAGTGTCCTGACTGCCTCAGTGCATTCGCTGAACCCTTACAATGAGATTCAATGTTAGGAACTTATATCTGTCCAGGGCTCAGGATACCAGTATTTACTCTTGGAGGAGTTTGCTCTTTCAAAGTCAATGTGTCAGGATGACATTGTATGCCATGTTAATGAATGTAATCTTAGGTAATTCAATCACTGGAGCAAGCCAATGATTTGGGTCCAGGCTCATCAGACATGTATCTCCTGTTGCAGCATTTAGAATGTGAAAAGGTGTTTCAGATGCCAATTGCGGTGGCCATCTTGGCTGCCAGTTTTTTCGAAGGATAGCTGCAAGATTTTTTTTCTATTAAACGTTTACTGTAAGTTTCCAAACGATGAATTACATTTCATAATTTGGCATATTGTGTTATCTTGACATCGCCTCAGCACACGGGGAAAAAATGTGATAACAAGAACATTTCATTGTAGAATTGTGGGAATAAAAAGAAGAAAGCACACATTCATTCTCAATAATCACTTCCCAAACTGACATATTAATCTTAGAATTACTGCAGCTGCCATTGTCTGTGACAGTTGGACTGATTTAATGTTTTGATGTTTTGTCTGGGATGGTTAAGTTTCGGAATCGACCCTGGACATTGCATCAGCGATTACATTTTGTTTTCTCTCCTGCAATGAATCTTTAACCATTCAGGTTCCTTCACCTTGATAATCTTTCTCCATAAACGGACAGTGTGTAATAAACTGTCTTTTTAGACCCTGTGAGGTGTCTGGGATTTCCTCTGGGCCTTTGTTCTTGCTGAGTTTGGCTTTGCAATTGTTGGGTTTGATTAGCTTTGTGTTTGGGACCTGATCATTGTGTTCTTCAGTGGGTAGATCCACACTGACCTCACTTTTAGCTTTCTGCTGAGGTACACAAGTGCTGTTTACTTTAGGGTACTTTCCCTTCCCTTTTCCCTCTACTATGGGGAGCATCATTTTTCTAACCAGCCCCATGTCCTCTGGGATTTTATGGCTCGCAGCTGGCTGTCCATCCTTCACTGCACTCTCCTCCGGCACCTCGACTTGGTGAAACATATCCCTCACTATTGGCTTGCCTTTTTGGGAACTTTCCTTTGTCATTGCATATTTCTGTAAATGCTGTTAGCTGACTTTTTAGGTTCCCTCATTGACCTGCATTTAAGAAGGAGAGTGTGGGGTCTAATTTATCTAACATTTCAGGGTTGGCAAATCGGAGAGTAGGGGATTCCAGTTGGGAATCCTCTTGGCCCACCTCGAACCTGTCCTCACTGTCCTTTTCAATCCTTCTCTCCTGACAGTCTGCCAGATCTGTACTTGTCTGTTCCCTCCACAGCCTTTGCTTTTTTCCTTTCGTCTGGGTGTCAATTAAATAATTTACCTGACTATTCATTTTGCCACTCGATATGGACCACTGAACCGGGATTTCAGGGGTTCACCCTGCATTGGGAATAGTAACAATACATGGTCTCTGTCCTGAAATGTTTTGGCCTTGGCATTTTTGCCTGCTTACCTTTTCATAACTGCCTGGGAGATCTTTAGGTATTCTTGAGCAATTGCACAGGCTGTCGTGAGCCACTCCCAGAGCATGGAGATGTAGTCTAACATGGACGACTCAACCCTGTGTCCCAAAACTTCTCCTTGATTAGTTTAAGAGGACCTCTCACCTCGTGTCCATAAACTAATTCAAAGAGACTAAAGTCAGTGGACTCACTGGATAAGATCCTGGTAACCAACAGGTGAAATGGCATCCCTTTGTCCCAGTCATGGAGTTACTCATAGCAGTATGGCCTGATCATTGTCTTTAGGGTCTGGTGGTACTGCTCCAAAGCTCCTTGTGACTGTGGGTGGTAGACTTTAGCTGGGTTATGTCTAGAATACCCATGACCTTTTCAAAAATACTGGACGTAAAATGTGTGCGCTGATCCATCTCAATCTCAGCAGGCAGCCCATAACGGGTTAGCCCCTCCACAACTACCTTGGCAGAGATAGTTCTTCGGGGGAATGGCTTCTGGGAATCGGGTCACCACATTCATAATGGTGAGAAGATACTGGCAGTCCCGTTTTTTCTTCAGCAGGTGTCCCACATAATCCACCAGCATTCTGCTGAATGGTTCCACAAAATCTGGTATGGGAATTGGGGGTGAAGGTTTTATTGCAGGTTGGAGCCTCCCCACAACATGGCAGGTGTGACCAGTTTTCCAGATCTCCACCACACCTTTGTGCAGTTGTGGCAGTCAAAATGCTGCCTTATGTGGGCTTTAAATTTTCATACATGAACATGTCCAGTCATTGGAAGTTCGTGGGCCATTGATATTTATTTAAGGGACCTCAGCGGCACCACTATCTGGTGAAGCACTGTCCAATCTTCACCCGCAGGTCTGTGAGGAGGTCTCCACTTCCTCACCAGCACCTCATTCTTTAAATAGTGGCACTCTGCAACTCCCTCTGCTTCAGTTTTGGTTTGGACAGTCTGTGCTATATTTTAACACTGGGTCGAGTTGTTGAACCTCAACTAAGGAAGATCTGCTTAACACATCCTTTGTGTTCTCTACCTTCCCAACGAAGGTTTCAGACAACCAGACAGGAGGGTCATCCATCTCCAGTGTCAGTTCAGCCACCTCTGATGGGGATTGTTTAGCCAAAGGCCGAGTCAACACAAAATCAGGGAGAATGCCGGGGACCATCCCCTGTAACTGCTCTGTGTCCCTGATCTCTTGTGGTCTCTCCAGAACCTTTGCGGAAGCTGCCACCTTTTCCCTGCCAGATCAATATCCAGGAGCAGGTCCCCATGGCTGCTGGTCCTGAAAATAGGTCGCACTCCAAGTGCACCCAATATAAAGGTATGGACATATACTGTCTTCCAATACCATTCTCTAACACTCGAGCATTAACTGCACTCTCGGAGAAATGTCATGCCTATTCCCATCAGAAGGGATTGGTTGGCCCCTTTATCCCTGAGTTTGACTAGGGCTTGCTTACCTCACTGAAGGGGTATAGGGTCACTTTTCCCTGGGATTCAAAATCCTAGTAACGCTCAAGGATGTTGTTAAGTTTTCCCCCACTCTCTGTGGTATTGTTACTGTGTCGGACTGTTGCAGTTAAAGGCACAGCCTGACATGCTGTGCTTTCCATCAGGGCCCGTTTTCCTGCACTGATCTGATGGACCCTGACTAATCCTACAGGATTTCCCTATCACTTCCAGCATTCAACTCGATGGTGACCTGCCTTACTGCAGTGGAAACACACAGATCAACGGCCCTTACTCCTGCTCTCAGTACCGTCCTATTTGGCCTGAGCGTGGACCCCTGGGTGTCCAGATTTTCCTCCTTGCCCGTGGCTGTTCAGGCTCTTATCACCCTCCCACCTTTTATCCCGGGTCTTTGGGGTGACTAGGGAATGCATTCCCTTTGGGGTTAAGGCCTTGTGTACATGGAAAAAAATCTTCATCCAGAATTGCAACCTTCCTGGCTCTTCGAACCTTTTTTTCCTCTGTGTGGGTTTTAATGGGAGCGGGAGCGAGTTTTTCAACTCCTCGAGAAGGATCACCACTCTGAGGTTTACAGATGAGGGCTGTATCCCGATTTTACGTATCTACTAGTCAGAGGCAAACATAAAAGCGGACTGTAAAATCTTCTATAGGTACGTAAAAAGGAAACATTTGGGTAAGACATGTATGTGTCCGTTACAGGCAGAGTCAGGGGAATTTATAATGGGGAATCGAGAAATCGCAGAGAAGCTAAATGATCACTTTGTGTCTGTCTTCACTGAGAAAGATACAAGAAATCTCCCAGAATTAGAGATCCAAGGGATTAGGGGGAATGAGAAAGTGAAGCAAATTAATATTAGTAAGAAGTTTTGTTGGAGAAATAAATGGGGTTGAAGGTTGATAAATCCTCAGGACCTGATATTCTAAATTCCAGAGTGTTGGCAGAGGTAGCTATGGAGACAATGGGTGCATGGGTGATCACCTTCTGGAACGGTTCCAGCATGTTGGAAGGTTGCAAATGTCACCCCACGATTTTAGAAGGGAGGGAGAGAGAAAACGGGGAATTACAGACCTGTTAGCCTGACATCAATAGTAGGGAAAATGGTAGAATCTCTCATAAAGGATGTGATAAATGGATAATTGGATAAAGATGATCTGATTGGACATAGTCAACATGGATTTATGAATGGGAAATCATGTTTGATGAACCTGTTGTAGTTTTTTGAGGATATTAGTAACAGAATTTATAAAGTGGAGTCGGTGGATGTAGTATATTTGAATTTTCAGATGGATTTTTGATAAAGTCCCCCACAGGAGGTTGGTTAGTAAAATTAAAGCACATGGGATCGGACGTAATATACTGGCATGGCTTAAAGATTGGTTAACAAGCATAAAACAGAGAGTAGGAATAAATGGGTTATTCTCACATTGGCAGGCTGTGACCAGTGGGGTAAGTAAAAAGGAAACATTTGGGTAAGTACTTGGGCCCCATCTGTTCACAATATGTATCATTGATTTAGATGTGGGGACCAGAGTAATATTCCCAGGTTTGCAGATGATACAAAAAGATGTGGGAATGTATGTGCTGTGAGGAAGGTGCAAAGTGGCTTCAAGGGCATTTGGACAGACTTCGTGGGAGGGCAAGAACGTGGCAGATGGAATATAATGTGGAAAATATGAGGTTATCCACTTTGGAAGGTGGAATAGATGTGCAGGGTATTTCTTGAATGGTAAGACATTAGAAAGTGTAGATGTACAAAGGGATCTGGGTGTCCTTGTCAATAAATCACTGAAAGCTGACATGCAGGGACAGCAAGCACTTACGAAGGCTAATGGTATGTTAGCATTTATCACAAGAGAATTTGAGTACAGGAGTGGTGAAGTCTTGCTTCAATTGTAAGCAACCTTGTGAGACCACACCTGGAGTACTGTGTGCAGCTTTGCTCCCCTTACTTTAGGAAGTATATTATTGCCATAGGGGGAGTGCAACGAAGATTCACTAGACTTGTTCCTGGGATGGCAGGACTGTCCGATGAAGAGATTGGGAAAACTGGGCCTGGATTCTCCAGAATTTTGAATTGAAAATGTGAATCTTTGGAATTCTCTACCCCAGAGGGCTGTGGAAGCTCAGTCATTCAGTATGTTTGAAGCAGATATTGACAGATTTCTAAATACAAATGACATAAAGGGATATGGGTATAGTGTGGTAAAAAGGAATTGAAATAGATGATAACCCGTGATCGTTTTGAATGGCGGGGCAGACTAGATGGGCTGAATGGCCTACTCTTGCTCCTATGTTCCGAAGCTGCTTAACTCTTTTAAACTGGAGGCAAGTTCGCTCAGGCTACTTTCGGAGTGTTCCGAATTTTTGTTAGTACGCTTCTGATACTATCTCATATACACCCTGGATAACACTTTTATTCATTTCATAATCTGATGAACTTTCATCGGGTAACAGTGAATAAACCTCATGGGCTTTTCCTGTTACTTTGCTTTATAAAAACAGTATCCAGTTCTCTGCCGCCATTTCAGCTGCTTTGCAAATTTTTCAAAAGTGATGAAAAATTCTGCCACATCCTCCTCATTGAACTTTAGAATGAACTGGGATAACTGTAAGAGCTCAGCACATGGTCCTGAGCTATGGGCAGCTCCCTCACTAGCTGTGCCTTCACTAGGTGTACTGGGTCTTCCTCTAGTTGATTGAGCCGCCTTAACTCCCTTTCCTCCTTCTCCTTCTGTGACACTCTTACTTGACACTCACTCTGCTCTTTCTCGTTCTCTCTGGATTTCTAATTCTAGTTCTCTTTTCTAGCTTTACCTTAGCTAACATTATTCTATCTGTTAGTGATTCTAACTCTTTCTGAGTCTTCAGCTTCAAGTGAAAAATGATTGGCCACAGGTCTTAAAATTTCGGGTTTCCTAGCTTTTGGACGGAGAGTAATCCCTAAATATGTAGCTACATTACTCAACTTTTCAACAGAGAGCGATTTTAACCTGTACCGAGTTACTTCACTCTCTTTGTAACTCTGTTATGCCAATGTAACTCCTTTATTCAAACATGGAGGGAGACAGAAGGCAGGAAAAATTATGAGGCACATAGATAGGGTAGAGAAGAAGAAAGTTTTCCCTTAGCAGAGGTGTCAATAACCGGGGGCCATTGATTTAAGATAAGGGGCAAGTGGTTTAGAGGAGATTTGAGGAAAAAAAAAATTCACTCAGAGGGTGGCTGGAATCTGGAACACACTACCTGAAAAGATCGTAGAGGCAAGAACCCTCACAACATTTAAGAAGTACTTAGATGAGCATTTGAAATGCCATAGCAAACAAGGTTACGGGCCAAGTGCTGTAAAAGGGGATTAGAATGGACAGGCTTGATGGCCGGCACAGACAGCATGGGGCGAAGGGACTGTTTCTGTGCTGTAAAACTCTGTGCATCCATGACACTTCCAATTTCTCATTTGTTGTTGCGTTGTGATCACTAGAACAACCAGATTTCCGTTACAGTCAGGTGAGGAGGGGTCCCAGGCTTTCCTCTTGTCTTATCTTTTATTTCACTGCAGCGGTCCCTTTTTAGCAGTGGACATGCTGACCATCTCAGTGAGCATTTTACCTTTCACCTTTCTTGTGATCGTGAAAGAACCAATCAGACAGGTTTTCTTGAGTTTAATCAAGAGGTTCCAGAAGCTGGCCGAGCGCGTCTACCCTGAGGCACAGTGTGGCTTTCGTGCAGAGAGATCGACCGTTGACATGCTGTTCTCCCTTCGTCAGATACAGTAGAAATGCCGCGAACAACAGATGCCCCTCCACATTGCTTTCATTGATCTCACCAAAGCCATTGACCTCGTCAGCAGACGTGGTCTCTTCAGACTACTAGAAAAGATTGGATGCCCACCAAAGCTACTAAGCATCATCACCTCATTCCATGACAATATGAAAGGCACAGTTCAACATGGTGGCTCCTCATCAGAGCCCTTTTCTATCCTGAATGGCGTGAAACAGGGCTGTGTTCTCGCACCCACACTTTTTGGGATGTTCTTCTCCCTGCTGCTTTAACATGCGTTCAAGTCCTCGGAAGAAGGAATTTTCCTCCACACAAGATCAGGGGCAGGTTGTTCAACCTTGCCTGTCGAAGAGCGAAGTCCAAAGTACAGAAAGTCCTCATCAGGGAACTCCTCTTTGCTGACGATGCTGCTTTAACATCTCACACTGAAGAGTGCCTGCAGAGTCTCATCGACAGGTTTGCGGCTGCCTGCAATGAATTTGGCCGAACCATCAGCCTCAAGAAAACGAACATCATGGGACAGGACGTCAGAAATGCTCCATCCATCAATATTGGCGACCACGCTCTGGAAGTGGTTCAAGAGTTCACCTACCAAGCTCAACTATCACCAGTAACCTGTCTCTAGATGCAGAAATCAACAAGCGCATGGGAAAGGCTTGCACTGCTATGTCCAGACTGGCCAAGAGATTGTGGGAAAATGGCGCACTGACACGGAACACAAAAGTCCGAGTGTATCAAGCCTGCGTCCTCTGTACCTTGCTCGATGGCAGCGAGGCCTGGAGAACGTATGTCAGCCAAGAGCGACGTCTCAATTCATTCCACCTTCACTGCCTCCGGAGAATACTTGGCAGCAGGTGGCAGGACCATATCTCCAACACAGAAGTCCTCGTTTCGGCCGACATCCCCAGCTTATACACACTACTGAGTCAGCGGCGCTTGAGATGACTTAGCCATGTGAGCCGCATGGCAGATGGCAGGATCCCCAAAGACACATTGTACAGCGAGCTCGCCACTGGTATCAGACCCATCGGCCGTCCATGTCTCCGCTTTAAAGACGTCTGCAAACGCGATATGAAATCCTGTGATATTGATCATAAGTCGTGGGAGTCAGTTGCCAGCGTTCGCCAGAGCTGGCGGACAGCCATAAAGACGGGGCTACAGTGTGGCGAGTCGAAGAAACTTAGCAGTTGGCAGGAATAAATACAGAGGTGCAAGGGAAAAGCCAACTGTATAACAGCCCCGACAATCAAATTTTCCTGCAGCACCTGTGGAAGAGCCTGTCACTCTGGAATTGGCTGCTCCACACACCACTGACCACCTCCAGTCTCTCGAGATAAGGAGGCAAAAGAAGAAGAATCAAGAGGTGAGTTTATTATACTTAACAATCTCAACTGAATCTAAGTAAAATAATAAACATACACACATTCATGCACACACACACACACACACACACACACACACACACAGAAAAGCAAATCACAAAGAAATAAATTATATAGTGAGAACTAAATTTCAATTTGGATTAGAGTCCAGAATAAATTAAAAATAAACAAAATCAGTGAGATTGGGTAATTCTGTGGTCTGTCCCTTTGCCTCCCTTATTTATAAGTGTCATGTCATCTGCAAGGGTTCAAATTATGTTGTTTTACATATAAGTTTATGTCACTTGTATATTTATATATATGTCAGGAAGAGCACTGGTTTTAATACTGACCCCTGAGAAACAGCAGTGTATTCTCCCCCTTCCCCACTGTGAACAATGTCTGTTCACCACTTCTCTCTGCTTTCTGTCCCTGAGTCAGTATCATATCCACACTATCACTGTCACATTAATCCGCATGTTACATTTTTCATAACAAGTCTATGAAATGTCATTTGATCACGGGCCTTTTGATCGTCCAGACACTTAACAGGAAACACACTATCCTCATCAACACTTACAGTTATGTCATCAACTAACTTGATCAAGATTATCAGACTTGATTTTCCATTAACCTATCTGTACTGTTTGTCATTTAATATCACATGTTTTTCCTAGAATGATATATTTTTGTACTGGGTCACGGCCTCTAGAAATTTCCAACCACCGACTTTAGACTGACTGGTCAGTCGTTATAGGGTTTATCTAATGTCTCCTTATGTAAACAGCTTGTAACATTTACAACCCTCCAGTCCTTTGACATCACTCCCAGATCCAAGGAGGATGGAAAGCTTCTGGCCAGTGCCTCTGCTATTCCCACATTCCTTCCCTCAACAAACCTCATATATCCCATCTAGACTGGGTAAATCTTCGAAACTATTGTGGTCGAAAAAGTGTTGGATTGAAAGTTGTTAACTGAACCTGTTTGGTCATTGACTGTAATTAACGTCAGTCCTTAAGGACCCTAATTGTGTCACTGGAGGGTTTTCCTTTTCCATTAAGAAGGGACTCCTTTCAATGTGCTGGCTCATAGTGTCAGTGGGAGCATCAACCCCAGCACTAACAGAGATCAGTGGCTCCAGAGAGCGAGAGAGGAGAGATCTGAAT
Organism: Heterodontus francisci; assembly: GCF_036365525.1. NCBI lineage: Eukaryota > Metazoa > Chordata > Chondrichthyes > Heterodontiformes > Heterodontidae > Heterodontus > Heterodontus francisci. The sequence goes on along the minus strand of NW_027141946.1, from coordinate 432,368 downwards.
CTGCGAACAATAGATTGGAATGTTACAATAATGGGTCAGAATCTGAGGACAGTAGATTGGAATGTTAAAAACAATGGACAGCAGGAGTTTCTCCTATTGGTTTAGCCTCGTTACTGCGGATTATTTTTGGATAGCATTCGATTTGTTATGCTCTGAAGATGATTCAAACGATTTACTATTCCATCCTCGCTATTCTTGGTGTCCCTGGTAAGTCTCTGTATTCAACTATTAGATCTATAAATCATATTTCACTGATTTAGTGTTCTTGTCATGTAAATCTTGGGAAGACGTAAGCCACAGTCTTCAGACTCTATCTCACATTCCACTCTGCATCCACTTTCCGCATTCCCCTCCCTACCCAATGCCTGAGGCTGAAACAGACGGTTGGAACCTCTATATTTCTACCTGAGCTGAGTTCATTGCCATATTCCGCCTATCACCAACCCTACCTACTAAAACCTCTGTAATGTCACCCATCACCACCTCTGCCCATCTGCAAATAATCCCTCATCTGTGCCGTTGTTAAATCCACACTTAACTATTCCAATTCTATCCTGGTCACCCTCTCAGTTATCAACCTACATAAACCACAGCCCATCCTGATCTCTGCTGCCTGTATCCTAACTCACACCAAATCCCGATCACCCATCATCCCTGTGCTCACTGATCGACATTGGCTCCTGGTCTGGCAGCACCTTAATTTTAATATTCTCATTCTTGTGTTTGAATCCCTCCATGGACTCACCCCTCCAATTAGTTCCATTTCCCTTCCATGTCACATATTCTTGTAAATCTAATGCCTTCAAGTATTTTTCCTATTCCCTTTTAGAAGTGAGCTGTTTTCACCCATATCTTCCCCTGCTGTGATTTTCACTCCATGACGGCACTGGTGCCAACGGTATGGAAACCTGGATCTGTAAAATGATGTGAACTGAACTGCCGGCCACTTCCAGTGTGGCCTGCACAGTGCCCCATGTTGGGCAGGGAACTAGCCTGGCTATACTGTGCATGTGCTGTCAGTGTGAGGAAGGGTTTGAGTTGACGTCAATCTGCCATTCCGACAGCTTTGATGTACGTCTTTGAAACATTGTCTTTGCATGTCCACTGACTGCCTGTGTCAGTCACTCTCAGCTGAACATACATTCAGCAGCACGAAGGACCCCCTCTGGTGTTATTTAAAAGGACCAGGCATCCAACTTAAAGGTGAGGGTTTTTTGACATACTTCTGCTATTGTACAGTTAGTGGAGGTTCTGTGGATGGTTTTCTGGAGGTTGTGTTGTGAGCTGCTGCAGACATTCAGGGAGGATAGAGGATTTTGTGCCCCAACTCTGGACGAGGTATGGGGACTGTAGTTAAAGTGTTTCTGGGTCTGTCACATGACCAACAAATGGAGCAGAGGCTGCAGAGAGAGGAAGCTCTGCAAAGAGGGAGGGGGAGGGGGCTCTGTCCTACCCACCCCGTGTTTTCCAAGAGCACTTTTCCTACCTACACTTAACCCAGGAGCAGTGTGTGAGGTGACTCTGATTCAATAAGGTGATGATCACAGAGCTGTGTCACCGCCTGTAACACGACCTGGAGCCTGACACCAGGGTGAGGACGGAGCTTTCAGTGGCTGATAAGGTCACAGTTTCATTGAACTTCTATGTATCTGGAACTTTGCAGGTGGGAGCAGGTGCCGTATCCAACATAGAGACGTAGAAATCCATGTAGTCATAAAGTCATTTCCGACATAAAAGGAAGCCATTCTACCCCTCCATGCCAGCTCTGTTTGGAACAATCCAGTCATTCCCACTCCCCCTCTCAATCCCTGTATCCCTGCAAGTTCATTTCCTTCAGGTGCCCATCCAGTTTCCTTTTGAAATCATCGATTTTCTCGGCTTCCACCACCCTCCTGGGCAGTGAGTTCCAGCTCATTACCATCCACTGTGTAAAAAAGTTCTTCCTCATATTCCGCCTGCATCTCTTACCCAAAATCTCCCATCTGTATCCCCTAGTCCGTGTTTCATCAGTGAATGGGAACAGTTTTTCCATGTCTATCTTATATAAGCCTATCATAATCTTGTACACCTCTATCAAATCTCTCTCAATCCCCTTTACTCCAGGGAGAACAACTACAGCTTCTCCAAACTATCCTTGTAACATAGATAGCATAGATAGATTGACATTTGCTCTTTTGTAAACACGTGCCATCCCTGCACTGCAAGTGTTTGATGCGGACAGTGTAGAGGGAGATTTACTCTATATCTAACCCCGTCCCCCCACCCCCTTCTATATATTATATGTCGAGGGGGCCTTTATTCCTCAGGCCCCCATTATATATTTTTTATATGTCGAGGGGGCCTTTATTCCTCAGGCCCCCTTTATATGCACACTTATACTTTTAAAACAACTTTATTAAAAACAGATAAATAAACAAAAAACTCAAATTAAAATGCCATTCTCGGCGTCGACGATGCACTCCAGTCCCTGCGGTGCCCACCGGTCGCGGAAGGCATCAAGCGTACCAGCGGACACCGCATGCTCCTTTTCCAGAGACACCCGGGCGCGAATCTAACCGCGGAAGAGGGGCAGGCAATCGGGGAGGACGGACCCCCCGACGGCCCGCAACCTGGACCTGTGAATTGCCACCTTGGCCAGGCCCAGGAGCAGACCGACGAGGAGATCCTCCTCCCGGCCCAAGCCCCTCCGCACCGGGTGCCCAAAGATCAGGAGCGTGAGACTGAAGTGCAGCCAGAATTTGAGGAGCAGCCCCTTCAGATACTCAAATAGGGGCTGCAACCTCGCACACTCCGTATAAATGTGGAACACGGACTCGTCCAGGCCGCAGAAAGTAGAGGTGGCCTGGGAGTCCGTGAACCTACTTAAAAGCCGATTGCACGGGACTGCTCTGTGTAGCACCCTCCACCCCAGGTCCCCGATGTAAAGGGGGAAGACTCCCGCATAGAGAGACCTCCATCGGGGTTTCCCCTCGCCGCCAGATGGCAACGCGGACCGCCAGGGCGTGTCCAGCCGGCTGACGAGGGCGAGGAAGTGGAGAGTGTGCAGGAGCAGCCCGGACAGGAAACCCCTCCGCGCTGATTGGAATGGCACGGAGGGCATTTCCGAGAGGCGGCTCGGGTTGTGTGGGACCGGCTCCCGAGGAGGGTTTCGGGGCCTGGGACCGATGAGCAGTTCCGGTCGAGCGGGGGTCAGCTCGGCCGTGATCGCTCCGCACTCCCGAGCCCCCTCGCCACCCGCAGTGAGGGGCGTCACGGGGGTTTCGGCTACTCCTCCGCCCGCCGGACCTTCCCCGGAGTCGGCCGCCCTGACAGCCGAGGCGCTCACCTCCGCCGGAGAGCGAGCGCCCTGACTGGAGGCGACCATGTTCCAGACTCGGAAAAGATCCCGGTAAAAGACAGGCAACTCCTTCAGAGAGGCGCGGCTCCACCGGGAGCTGCATGTCATCTCGAAGGCAGTGACACTGGCGGAAAAAATACGTCGCCAGCGCACACCATCTGGGAGGACGCTCGATGTACAGGTATCTCTGCAGGGTCCGAAGGTGGAGAGTCGCAGCCTGGGTGCGGAAAACACAACAGTGACTGACCGCCCTCCTCGATCGGGAGACTCAGGACAGCGGCAGAGACCCAGTGTTTCCTCTTGCCCCAGAAGAAATCGATGAGTTTCTTCTGGATCTTGGTGGCAAATACTGGGGGCGGGGCCAAAGTGACCAACCGGTACCACAGCATGGAGGCCACCAGTTGGTTTATGACCAACGCTCGGCCCCTGTAAGAAAGCACTCGGAGCAGTCCTGTCCAGCGCACCAGCCGAGCGGTGACTTTCGCCTCCAACTCCTGCCAGTTTGCCGGCCAGGCTTCCTCAGCGGGGCTAAGGTGGATTTCCAGATAGAGGAGGTGGGTGGTGCTCCACGCAAAAGGTGTCATCTACTCCGGCAGGGAGTCCACCCGCCACTGACCAACCAGGAGTCCGGAACATTTCTCCCAATTGATCCTCGCGGAGGACGCGGCAGAAAAGGTCTGCTGGCAGTCGCGCATCCTCCGCAAGTCAACGGGATCTGTGATTGCGAGGAGCACGTCGTCAGCGTAAGCCGAGAGGATGACCCGCATGGCCGGCTCGCGCAGAGCCAATCCCGTCAACCTCCTGCGAAGCAGGCACAGGAAGGGCTCCACGCAGATGGTATACAATTGGCCGGACATGGGGCACCCCTGACGCACTCCTCTCCCAAATCGAAGGGGCGCCGTCAAGGACCCGTTAACTTTGACTAGACACTCTGCGGCGGCGTATAAAAGTCGGACCCAGACCACAAAATGCGGCCCGAGTCCGAAAGCGCGCAGAGTCCCGAAAAGGTAATCGTGATCCACCCTGTCGAACGCCTTCTCCTGATCGAGGGAGAGAAAGGCGACCGACTGACCAGTCCTCCGGGAAAGATGGATCAGGTCCCGGACCAGGTGGATGTTGTCCTGGATGGACCGGCCCGGGACCGTGTAGGACTGGTCGGGGTGGATCATGTGGGCCAGCACGGAGTGCAGGCGGGCAGACATATCCCGGGCAAAGATCTTATAATCCGTGCTGAGGAGGGAGACCGGACGCCAGTGTTTAAGTATGCGGAGATCGCCCCTCTTTGGCAGCAGGACGATGACTACCCTGCGCCACGAGAGGGGCATCTCCCCGGTCGCCAGGCTTTCCCCCAGGACCCGCGCGTTATCGTCCCCCAGGACGTCCCAGAACGCCCTGAGGAAATCCACGGTCAACCCATCCAGCCCTGGGGATTTGCCCCTCGAGAGCTGGTGGAGGGCGCCAGTCAGCTCCGCCAACGTGAGCGGAGCCTCCAATCCTTCAGCGCCCTCCGGGCTGACCTGCGGCAGGTCCTACCACAAAACTCTGCGCGCATCCTCGCTGGACGGATCCGGAGAGAACAACGCACTGTAATAATTCCGGACCAGGAGGCCCATTCTTTCCGGATCCGTGATGGAGGATCCGTCGTCGGCCAGCAGCTCGACGAGCTGCTTACGGACCCCCCGCCATTGTTCCAGCGAGTAGAAGAAGGGTGAGGCGCGGTCCAAATCTTCCAGGATCTGGATCCGCGACCTCACGTACGCGCCTCGGGACCCTATGAGCTGCAGGTCCCTCAGCGCGCCCTTCTTCTCTTTGTACGCCTGCCACAGGGCCGGGTCCACGACGGCATGACCGAGGCGGGACTCCAAGTCGAGCACCTCCCTCTCAAGGCGCCCGATCTCGGCTTCCCGCCTTTTAGTCGAAATCTTCGCGTACTCCTGACAGAAGACGCGGATGTGAGTCTTGCCCACATCCCGCCAAAGCCTCTAGGAGGTTAAGCCCCCCTGCTTCCTTCTCCAGTCGGCCCAGAATCGACAGAACGAGTCCCGAAATCGCACGTCCTCCAGCAGCCGGTTGTTAAAGTGTCAGTACGCGGACCCCGCCCGCGTGCGGTGCGGAGGGAGACGTACGCCTGCGAAATGTAGAGGCGGTCGATCCGCGACCCCCCTCCTTCAGACCTCCACGTGAAGGCGCTGGAGTCGGGATGGAGATTCCGCCAGACGTCCACCAAGTTAAGGGAGCTGATCAGTCCCCTCAACTCCTCCACCGACGCTTGGCCGCGCTGGGGACCGGAGCGATCCCCCACCTCGAGGGTGCAGTTAAAATCCCCCCCGAGGATGATGCTCTCGCCGCTATCGATGGAGCTCAAGAGAGCGGACACTTCTTCAAAGAAGCGCGCTTGCAAAGCGCCGGGTATGGGCGCGTATACGTTCACAAAGTGGAGCGGCACGCTACCCAGGCGAACGGCGAGGTGGAGCAAGCGGCCCGGCGCTAGCTCTTTGACCCCCAAGATCTCCGGCTGAAAAGTCGGGGCCAACAAGATAGCCACCCCACTAGAAATAAGGGTGAGGTGACTCATGTAGATCCCACCCTCCAGGAGCCAGGTGGCTTCGTCTCCCGGAACGGTGTGGGTTTCCTGCAGAAAGCTCACCGCGTATCTCCCTTCCCTCAGGACTGAGAGATTGTGAAATCTGCGGTGAGCCCCTCTGCTGCCGTTGATTTTGAGGCTGGCTATGGTTATCTTCATGTCAAAGGTACTTAAAACCCGTCACCAACACCTCACTGTGAGGAGGGAGTGGAAGTGCACCTGGCCCTCCACTCCCCCAGCAACCCATTGAGGAACACATTAAAACGGCGCCTCTCAACCAGTTTCACGTCCGCGCGCTTGCCCGCTATCTTAAGGGCGGCACGGACGGACTGGATGATCAGCGCCAGATTCGACCAACGGTCGAGGGCCAGCTGAACTTTATTGCGGCAACCTCTGCAAGCCGCGAGGAAATCCCGGAGTTCCGCCGTGGGGATGAGAGGAGATTCGGTGGGAGGCACGAGGGACTCCACCACCTCACTGGCGATGGAATCAAGATCATCCTCCGTGCCCCGCACCGAATCCCCATCCTCCTCCGTGTCGTCACCGCCAGCGGCCGACACATCCACCACACACTGTGGGGCGGACGTCGCGGCCGCGCCAGCTGGTGCCGCCTCCGTCACGATCCCACCCCCAGGATCGATGGTGGAGGAGTCCTCTCTGGGTTCTGTAAAACTGTAAAACTGGAGCCTGTAGGCACCAGCGGTTCAGGACCCCCCTCCACCTCCATCCCCAGGCCAATGAGTGGTCCAGGGGAGACGGAAGTTCCGGACTCCGGGAAACCAGCCGGAGCCGAGACTGGAGGCGGCGAGAGGAGGCCATTTCCCGCTCTGCCAGCACCCACAGGCCCAGCAGATGGGGCAGCATTCTCAGTTATAACTGGGTCGGGTGTCTCCTGGTTGGTGGTGGACTCCGGCTGGGAGGCCCGACCCTCTGGGGCCTCGCCCTCCCCTTCATTCAGGACATCCGACCCAGTAGCAGTGGCAGAATGGGCGGCTTCCCTAGTCTCCCCCACCACAAGCAGGGCCCCACGTACTCCTTCAGGAGGGGCCTCATGTACCGGGGCCATCCCCTCCCCTTCATCCTGAGAAATAGGGAGCACGTGCCCGGACTTTGTATCCTTGGTGGTGGCGGTAGGGGGTACCTGAGGACCAGAAACAGGAGGCAGCTCCCCTCCAACAGATGGGCCCTGCACCTCAGGGCCCTGTGTTATTTCTGTGGAGGGGTGCCTTCTCCTCTTTTTCGCACTTGGGCGTGGAGACTCAGAGACCTCCATGTCATCAGAGGCCTCCGCCTCCACACCCTTTTTTCCCTTTCTTGTCACCCTCGGCCTGAGCCCAGCCCTGGGACAGGTGGATTCCATTGGAATGGGCTTTGGGCTGAGCTCAGGCTCGGGTTGAGTCAAAGTGTCCAGGGGACGCGCCTCATGATGTTTCTTTTTTCCCCGCGTCTTCCTTCCGCTCGGACGGACACTCCACTCCCCACCAGAGACTGTGAAAACCACAGCCTCCGGAACCGACTGAGCAGTGTCTATTGGATGTGTGCGGGGAATGGGAGGATGTGCTGTGGAACCACTCTGGGCCGCCGAGGTGGAGCTGGCGGCCGGGAGGTTGGGGCAGTTCTTCCGAACATGCCCCACCACCTTGCAGACGTGGCACCGCGCCCCATCCGAGGTCCAGAAGACGCGGTAGGCCGTCCCCTGGAACTCCACATAAAATTGGCCCTCCGTGTCCTCCTCCCGCGCCAGCTGCATAAATAACTGGCGGCGGAAGGAGTAGACATGTTGGAGGCTGTGCTCCCGAAGACCAAGCCGGACTGGGGTGATCCCTGACCTCGCCTCCCCCAGATGGTGCAGGTGGGGGTGGAGGAGCTCACTGGGAATGAAGGGTGGGACGTTGGACAACATTATCCGATGTGCAGTGGCCCCCAGAGGGTCCACTGGCAGGAAGGTCCCTCCCACAGCGTGCCCCTTACCCAGGGCCAGGGACACAGCCCGCTCGGTCCTCAAAAAGAACACAGCCTTCCCATACATCTTTGAGGCCGCAACAATGGCCGAGGGGCCGACAACCTCGGCCATTACCTTTACGCAGGCCTCAATAGACATGTTGGGGTGGGGATAGCTCTTCACCCCATGGCTGGATGTTAGCAATTTAAAGGGTGACGGGGCCACGTGGGCAACCACAGAAGCTGCAGATGCATAGGTAGTAGAGGGCCCCGCCACCGGTGATGAAGGGCTTGCCATGGGTCTAAGAGCTAAACCCACACCAAATTGTGGGCTTGCACACTAAATATCAGAGATTCACAGAAAAAATTGAAAAGACAAACAAACAAACAACAGGTTAGTGGAGAAGCAGAGGTAATAGAGGAGAGGCAAAGGCAGGCTGGAAGGGATGACTTGCTTTCTGGAGGTGGTGCTCACAGTACACTTAAAACAGTCTTTGAAGTTGGTCTTCCGGTCTTCTGGTTGGGGGAGTCTTCTTCACCTGGGTCCGCTGAAGCTGCCCAGGCACTATCTATCTGTCTGTTTAGCTGGGCAGCTTCAGCTGACCCAGGCTTGGCAATTGGGGTGGGGAGGGAGCTTTCCTGTGTGCTTTTGCAGCAGCACAGACTCCTGTTGAATTGGCAGCCCCACCCCTTGTTGTTCCAGCCACTTGTTCCTCCCCCAACAGTCCAAAGTAAATTACTGGTGTTCAGCACCCACCTCCAGCCAAAGCCTTGTTTCCAACAAAAAAAGAATGTCTCTTTCTTCTCTTTTATAGGTGATTGTTGTTGGAGTTTTCCTCTGCTTGTTTTTAGCTCCTCTCTCCACCTCTGCAACCTCCAAATGCCACCAGCACTCTCAGCTGCACCTCGTTGAGGCACTCAACACTCAGGCTTCCCAATCAGAGAACAGCCAACCCCGTGCTGTACCTGTCCTGGAAGTGTTTGATTGGGACAGTGTCGAGGAAGCTTTTCTCTGTATCTAACCCCGTCCTGTACCTATCCTGGAGTGTTTAACTTAACAGTTCAGAGGCAGCTTTATTCTGTATCTAAGCTGTGCTGCCCCTGCCATAAACTTCAGCACAAATAAAACTCCTTTACAAACTCGCACCAAGTAAAAGGCCTGCTCAGGTCACAAACAAAAACCCGACCTGAATCCGACGGAAGCACGTGGGATCCGAGCCCGACCCGGCCCAGGTCCCTCCATTTTCCCCCCGAGACCGACCCGACCCGACCCGACCCAAGCCCAAAGGTCGAGTTCGGAAGAGTGGCCCGACACATGTCATCGGGTCCCATCGGGTTTGGGTCGGGTAACAGGCCTTTACACCAAGTCCCGTTCAACCATCACTCCTGTGCTCACTGACTTACGTTGGTTCCTGATCCAGTAAAGCCTCGATTTTAAAATTCTCATCCTTGCTTTCTGACCCAACTCATTCCGAACTACTCAAAAATGAATCTGCCTCCTCAAAATACTAAATGTTAGTTTGTTTGAGGGATCACCTTCACCACACGGACTACTGTTGTTCAGGATGAAGGCCCACCATTTTCTCATGGTAACCAGTGATGGGGAAGTAATGCTGGCCTTGTCAGTATCACCCATATCCTGAGAGCAAATAGACAGGAAATGAAATAGGAATAAAATCAATGAGTTTGTAATTGACTGATTGAAACAAGGCGAGGTCTGTGATCAGAAAGAGACGTCATAATCCGATAAACAAATTGTCAACACAATTTATCTCACCAACCCTTTGTTTTTGTCATTCTGTTGTTGTCTTCATCAGAAAACAAGTAACAAATAATCTCTATCTTAAAAGATGCTGGATTATCAATTGTACGCATGGAATACATACTCAATGGTTTCTGTTATCAGACAGTCAGAGAATCACACAGCACAGGAGGAGACTATTTCACAAATCGTACCAGTTCCAGCTCTTTGAAGGAGATTTCCAATGATTCCTCTCCCCTGTTCTTTTCTCCCTGTCCAGTAAATCACCCTGTTAGTATTGATCCAATTCCAGACTGAAAGTTTCTGTTAAATCTGCTTCCACAACCCTTTCAGGAAGTGAATTCCAAATCATAAACACTCGCTGTGTGAAGAAAAGAAAATCTCCTCATCTCTCCTCTGTTTGTGTGTTAATCAACATTAAACTGGTTACTGACCCTTCATCATTTGAAACCAGATTCTCCTTATTTATTCGAGAAACACACATCATCATTTTGAGCCCCTCGATTAAATCTCCCTTTTATCTTCTGTGCTCTAAGGAGAGCAATCCCAGCTTCTCTCCACATAACTGAAGTTCCTCATCCCTGTTACCATTCTAGTATATCATCTAGCACCATCTCCAAGGCCTTGCAATCCTTCATAAAGTGTGGTGTCCAGAATGGGACACAATATTCCAGCTGAGGCTTTAACAGTCATTTATCTAGTCTTCGCAGAATGTTCTTGTGTTGTTATTTTTTAATTCTTTGCTTCTAGTTCTAAAGCTAACGATCTCCTATGCCTTTTTAAATCCTTCACCACTTGTCCAGCCACCATCGAAGGTGTCTGTACATGCACACCCAGTCTCTGTGCTCCTGTACCATCTATTAAATGGTGCAGTTCAGTTTCTATTCACTCCCCTTATTATCCCTGCCAAAATAACCACTTCCCCAATTCTATGTGTTAAATTTCAGTCACCTTGTGTATTCTCATGTCACCACCAGACTGTCCATGTCCTCCTTAATACTGCTACTGTCTACCACACTAATGACAGCATTTATGATTTACATGTCATCTGCAAGAGTTGAAATTATGTTTTTGTTTTACTCTAAGTCTATGTCATTTATATATTTATCTATATGTCAGGACGAGCACTCGTTTATCTAATCTCTCCTTTTCAAAAGAGGATGTAACATTTACAATACTTCAGGCCAGTGCCTTTGCTATTTCCACCATTCCTTCCTTCAGCAACCCTCACACATCCCATCCAGACCAGCTAAATGTTCCACTTTATTGTGATACAAAAGTACTGGATTGAAAGGGGTTAACTCAACCTGTTTGTTCAGTGACTGTAATTAATGTCAGTCTCTTTGGACACTAATTGTGTCACTGGAGGGTTCCCCTCTTCTATTAATAGGAATCTTCATTTAATGTCTTACCCACAGTGTCAGCTGGAGCATCAAACCGGGCACTGACAGGGATCAGTGGCTCCAGAGACAGGGAGACGATAGATCAGAATCTGTGAGCAGTAGATTGGAATGTTACAACAATGGGTCAGAATCTGAGAACATTAGATTGGAATGTTACAGCAATGGACAGCAGGAGTTTCTCCTTTTGGTTTGGTTTAGTTACTGAAGATTATACTTAGCTAACATTAGTTCGGCGGATCTATTATGCACTGAAGATGATTCAAACAATTTTCTATCCCAGCCTCGCTATTATTGGTGTCCCCGGTAAGTCTCTGTATCCAACTAATAGATTCATAAACCATATTTCACAGAATTAGTGTTCTTGTCATTTAAATCGTGAGAAGAATGAATCCATTGTCTTCACTTTCTGTCACAAACTCTATTCCCTCTCCACGATCTGCAATCCCCTCACTGAGGCTGAACCAGGAAGTTTACAGCCTCTGGTATCTTTAATGCTGAGCTCAGTTCACCCCCATATTAACTCCATCTCCAACCCTTCATATTGTTACAGCCAGGTGAGGAGGGGTCACAGTCCTTCCTCTTAATTGACCACAATAGTGTTTGGTCTTTTTTAACCGTGAATGTATTTACCATTTTTGTGATGTTTTACTTTTTACCTTTGGTGTCATAGTCAAGGAACCAATTGGAAAGGTTTTCTTGCGTTTAAACATGAAAGAGGTGAGTTTAATACACTTAACATCTAAACCCGATCAAAATAAAATAATAAAAATGTAAGTTGTACAATTATGCTGCCACTGACACAAGAATCTCACGTACACAAATATATTACAGAATGAGAAGTAAAATCGTGGCTGGATTAGAGTCCAGAATAAATCAAAACATAATATGCAGTCTGTGAGGTTTGATAATTCCCTGATCTTCCGGCTGAAGTTGTACTCTTGAAGTATTTGGCTGGTCGAGGTGCCCATTGTGGCTGATCCACATGGCTCAGGATTTTCTTGAAGGCAGACTGGTAGTTGGCCTTTTTCCCCTGGTGCCTCAGTCTGTAGCAATCTGCAGGTTTGGAGGGTCCACACTCGCAAATAGTTTTCAAACTTGTGATGTCATCTGGAGAGAGACAGAAAGAGAATGGGGCTTGGGGTTGGTTGGAAGGGGGGCGCGGGTGCGCTGGTGCTAGGGGAGGGGGGAAGGAAACCAACCTTCTGCTTCTTCCATTTTGACTCACTGGCTTGTCTGTCTTTGTCCAGGGGAAACTCCCAGCTTTCACAGAAATGGTCAGACGATCTCATGGCTGCCTCAATATATTTTCTGGAGCCTTCCAATGACATTCAAGGTGAGGAATTTCCATCACCCCAGGGGTCAGGATGCCATTATTTTACTTGGAGTAGTTTACGCTTTCAAAAATCAGTGTGTCAGGATGTCCTTGAATTCCATGCTAATGAATGCAATCTTAGCAAATTCAGTCTCAAGAGCAAGCCATTATTTTGGGTCCAGGCTCATCCGACATGTGTCTCCTGTTGGAGACGTTAGAAAGTGAAAATGTGCTTCAGATACAAATTGCAGTGGCCATCTTGGCTCCCAGTTTTTTGCTGGATTTTTTCCATTCAAACTTTAATGTAAGTTTCCAACTGATGAATTAAAATTCCTCATTGGCATATTGTGTTTCCTTGACACGAATAACACCTCTGTAATATCTGCCTCAGCCTACCAGCTGCGTAAACCCTCATCGTATCTTTGTTAAATCCACACTTGACTCTTCAAATTATTTCCTGGCCGCCTCCAGTTATAAATCTCCATAAACCACAGCCCATCAAGAACTCTGCTGCCTATATCTATCTCACAACAAATATCGATCACACATCACCCATGTGCTCACTGATCAACAGTGCCTCTCGGTCTGGCAGCACCTTAATTTTAATATTCTCAGCCTTGTGTATGAATACCTCCGTGTCCTCACATGTCCAATTAATCCCATTCCCCTGACCATTCCCCATAGTCTTGTAAATCTTATGCCTTTGAGTCTGCTACCAATTCCATTTTTAAAGTGAGTTGCTTTCCCTCTCTATCTCCGCCAGCTGTGGTTTTCATTCTGCAGTCCCACCGGTGCCATCATTACAGAAACCTAGATCCATAAAATGATGTGAACTGACAGCTGGTCACTTTTAGTGTGGTCAGCACAGTGTTCCATGTTGGGCAGGGATCTTGCCTGGGTGCCATGTATGTGTTGTTCATGCGTGGAGGGGCTTGTACTGATGTCAATCAGCCATTTTTGCAGCACTGATGCACGATTTTGAAACTTGGTCTGTGCATGTCCACTGACCACCTGTGTAAGTCACTCTCAGCAGAGCATAGATTCAGCAGCATGAGGAACTCCCACCCCACCCTCCCCCACTGACACCCCCCAAAGTTATTTCAATTGATCAGGCATCCAACTTACAGGTGAGGGCCTTTTGACTTACTTTTGCCATTGTAAAGTTAGTGGAGGTGCTGTGGATAGTTTTCTGGAGGATGTGTTTTAAGCTGCTGCAGACATTCAGGGAGGGCAGATGATTTGGTGAATCAACTCTGGACGAGGCATGGGGACTGTAGTTACAGTGTCTCTGGGTCTGAAATATGACCAACAAATGGAGCAGAGGCTGCAGAGAAGGGAGTCTCTGTAAAGAGGGAGGAGGAGGGGGCTCTGTCCTTCCAACCCGGTTTTCCCTAGAGCATTTTTCCTACCGACACCTAATCCAGGAGCAGTGTGTGAGGTGACTCTGATTCAATAAGGAAGTGGTCACAGAGCTGTGACACCTCCTGTAGCACGACCTGGAGCCTCACACCAGGGTGAGGACGGAGCTATCGGTGGCTGTTAAAGTCACAATTTCATTGATCTTCACTGCATCCGGATCTTTCCCCAGGCAGGAGTGGGCGGCATATCCAACATAGTCACAGAGTGTCAGAGAGTCATTTATGACACAGGAGGAGACCAGTCGGACTCTCCATGTGTCTCTCTGTGTAACACTCCAGTTGGTCGCATTCCCCCACTCAATCCTCGTATCCCTGCAAGTTCATTTCCTTCATGTGCCCATCCAATTTCCTTTTGAAATCATTGATTGTCTCGGCTTCCATCACCCTCATGGGCAGTGAGTTCCAGCTCATTACCATCCACTGTGTAAAAAAGTTCTTCCTCATATTCCCCCTGCATCTCTTACCCAAAACCTTCCATCTGTGTCCCCTATTCCGTCTTTCATCAGTTAATGGGAACAGTTTTTTCCCTGTCTATCTTACCTAAGCCTATCATAATCTTCTAAACTTCTTTCAAATCTCTCTCAATCTCCTTTACTCCAGGGAGAGCAACTCCACCTTCTCCAAACTAACCTTGTAACTAAAACACCCCAATCCCTGGAAGCATTCTTGTATTCTAGTAGAATCATATAAAGTTAAGGCACAGAAATCGGCCACTTGGCCCACCTTGTCTGCGCCAGCCAGAAAATGATCCACCTATTCTAATCCCACCTTCCAGCATTTGGTGCGTAGAGCTGCAGATTACAGCACTTAAGGTGCATATCCAGACTATTTTTGAATGAGTTGAGGGTTTCTGCCTCAACTGTCCTTTCAGGCAGTGAATTCCAGACCGCCACCACTCTCATCTCCCACCTGATCTTTCTACCAATCACTTTAACTCTATTCCCCCTCTTCGATGCTATGGTGAATAGAGTCTTCACCTCCTCTCTATCCAGGCCCGTTATAATTTTGTACATTTCAATCAGATCACCCCTCAGCCTTCTCTGTTCCAAGGAGAACAACCCCTGTCTATCCAATCTTTCTTCATAGATGCATTTTTCTATTCCTGGCAACATCCTCGTAAATCTCCTCTGTTCCCTCTCTAGTACAATTACATCCTTTCTGTACTGAGGAGACCAGAGCTGTACACAGCACTCAAGTTGTGGCCTAATCAATGAGTTATACAGTTCCAGCATAACCTCCCTGTTCTTGTATTCTGTACCTTGGCTAATAAAGGAAAGGATTCCATATGCCTTCCTAACCACCTTATCGATCTCTGCTGCGACTTTCAGGGATGTGTGGACATTCAATCCAAGGTCCCTCACTTTCCCTACACATCTCAGTATTTTGACATTATTCCTGTATTCCTTGTTTGACCTCCACAAATGCATTACCTCATATTTCTCCAAGTTGAATTCCATTTGCCACGTTTCTGCCCATCTGACCAGGCCATCAATATATTTCTGCAGTCTACAGCTATCCTCCTCGCTATCTACCATACGGCCAATCTTCGTGTCGTCTGCAAACATCTTGATCATACCCCCTACATTTACGTCCAAATCGTTAACTTGCACCACAAAAAGCAGGGGACCCGGTACTGAGCCCTGTGGAACGCCACTGGAAACAGCCTTCCAGTCTCTAAAACAGCCATCAACAATTACCCTTTCTTTCCTGCCACTGAGCCAATCTTGTATCCACCTTGCTGCATTTCCCTGGATCCCGTGGGATTTTATTTTATGAACCAGTCTGCTATGTAGGACCTTGTCAAAAGCCTTGCTAACATCCAAGTAGACCACATCAACTGCACTACCCTCATTTATCTTCCTTGTTGCTTCTTCAAAACATTCGATCAAGTTGGTGAAACAATATCTTCCCTTAACAAATCCATACTGACTATCCTAAAATAAATAGAGGTGGTGAGTACAGAAGAAGGCAAGTTATGCCGAACCTTTATAAAGCTCTGGTTAGGCCCCAACTGGAGTACTGCATTCAGTTCCATTCACCATAGTTTAGGAAGGATGTGAGGGTCCTTGACAGGGTGTAGAGGAGATTTACCAGAATGGTTCCAGAGATGGAGGATTTTAGCGACAAAGTTAGTTTGGAAAAGCTGGGATTGTTTTTCTTGGAGTAAAGGAGATTGAGGGGAGATTTGATAGAGGTATACAAGATGATGTCATGTTTGGATAAGGTAGACAGGAAAAGATCTTCCCGTTAGTTAATGGTACAAGGACTAGAGTTAAGGTTGTGGCAAGAGATACAGGGGGGATGTGAGGAACAACTTTTTTACAGAGCGAGTGGGAATGGCCTGGAAATCACTGCCTACGAGGGTGGTGGAAGCGGAGATGGTGAATGATTTCAAAAGGATATTGGATGAACACTTGAGGGAAATCGACTTGCAGGTATATGGAGACAGAGATGGGGAATGAGACTGACTGGATTTATCTACAAAGCTGGCATGGACTCGAAATGACTATGACTCTCTGACAGGGGATTACTATTACTATTGCTTTCCTACACTTGGAAAATTTATAATGGACTGGAAAGTATCAGCCTGTTGAACCCCGTGATGTAAGTGAAATGTTTGATGTCCCAGAACGTGGTTAACAAATGTCTTTCACAAACAGAGTAAATCAGTTCAGTCCCACTCACCATTCTGGATCATTCACAATGGGGAGTAGTTTCTCCTGGTTTTCTCTACATAGGACAGCAGCCAGGCTTTTCACAGTGTCCCCTACCTCCATGTGGAAAGTCTTGTCAGGGTTCGGTGAGATCAGACACGTTACCGAGGCGACAGCTTTCTTCAGTTGTGTTGCTGCTTCTGTGCTCTCTTCAGTCCTACTGGGTTAAAACTGGTCATCATCACCATTAGGTAGTTCATAAAGAGGAGTCACAGTCTCTGCAAATCGAGGGATGAGGGTCCGCTGATACCCCACCAGCCTGAGGATAGGACACAGGGTAGTCTTTGAGGTGGACAGCGGTAGACACTGTATGAGGGTCTGCTGATATCCCACCAGTCTGAGGATAGGACGCAGGGCAGTCTTTGATGTGGACAGGGGTAGACACTGGATGAGGGTCCGCTGATAACCCACCAGTCTGAGGATGGGACACAGAGCAGTCTTTGAAGAGGACAGGGGTAGACACTGTATGAGGGTCTGCTGATACCACACCAGCCTGAGGCTAGGGCACAGTGCAGTATTTGAGGTGGACAGGGGTAGACACTGTATGAGGGTCCACTGAAATACAACCAGCTTGAGGATAGGACACAGGGCAGTCTTTGAGGTGGACAGGGGTAGACACTGTATGAGGGTCCGCTGAAATACCACCAGCTTGAGGATAGGACACAGGGCAGTCTTTGTGGTGGACAGGGGTAGACACTGGATGAGGGTCCACTGAAACACCACCAGTCTGAGGATAGGACACAGGGCAGTATTTGGGGTGGACCTGGTAGACACTGGATGTGGGTCCACTTATACCCCACCAGCCTGAGGATAGGACACAGGGCAGTCTTTGAGGTGGACAGGGGTAGACGCTGGATGGCCTCGACCTGATGTTGGTCTGGGCTGATGCTGAATGATCCAATCTGGACACCTACAAACGTGACACGATCTTGCACCAGCTGGGCCTTACGTGGATGGTCTTTTAGACTAGCTCCCAAAGTAGCTGCAGAAGTTCCAGTAAAAGGTTTAAATGTGTGGACACGGTCTGTGGGAATGAGGAGGCGATCATCAATTTATTTCAGCAAGCAGGAAGACTGTGAAAAGCTCATAAATTCCACGGCCATATGTTTGTGTGAAATAGTGCTGTTGTTGTGGAATCCCTTGTAACAGACATATCCAGGGGTATCTTTGGACCTCAGAAGTGAATGTGAATTTAAATTGTTTCTCTAGTTGTACTGGGATACTCCAATAACCATTAGAGATATCCATGGTGCTGAAGACAGTCCTGCCGCTGGGAATCCGGGAGAGTAGGGTGGGTGTCTATCAGACAACCGGGTTCACACAGGGGTGACTGTGTTGAGTTTGTGGAGGTCAACAGTCAGTCTCCAGGTACCATCCCGTTTTCTAACTGGCCAAATGGGGCATTTAGTTAGTAGTGAATGTGTCTTTGTGAATTACACCCTGGTATAACAATGACATGATAGTGTCTGGAATATATGATATAATCTCAGCTCGGTAAGAATACTGCTTCATGGATCATGCAATGGTCAGTTAATTTCTTCAGGTCTGCTCATGTTTCCACAGTTATCTTTATGGGTTGTGGATCCACTCAGCACCGACTCGAGAATCGCCTGTACCTCAGGGTCATCAGAGGTGTCTGGTACCCACTCCTCTGATATTTTAATCATGAATATTGAGGTTACACTTGACACCAGAGTAGGGGTATGTTTTAATGTTCCATAATATACAAATATAGGGATAATCAATTACTGCTGATAACCTTTGAGCACAATACTGCCCAGTAGTCCCTGTCCTTTGTGCAGGATCATATAAAAGGGAGTCAGGACTTTGAAATGAACTCTGTTCCCTCTCCTACACCACTGTAAGATCTGATCAAGGGTCACAGATTAAGCAAAAGGAGGTCGAAGGGTCACAAGCAGTTTATTGCAGGGAAACTATTGGAAAATATTCAGAGGGACCGGATTAATCTCCACGTGGAGAGGCAGGGATTGTCAGTATGGCTTTGTCAAGGGGAGATCGTGTCTAACTAACTTGATTGAATTTTTTCGAGGCATTGACTAGATGTGTAGATGAGGGTAAAGTAGTTGATGTATTCTACATTGACTTCGGTAAGACATTTGATAGGGTTCTACATGTGAGATTGGTTAAGAAGGTAAGCGCCCATGGGATCCAGGGCAATTTGGTAAATTGGATCCAAAATTGGCTCAGCGGCAGGAGGCAGAGGGTGATTGTCAAGGGTTGTTTTTGCGAGTGGAAGCCTGTGACCAGTGGTGTACTGCAGGTATCGGTGCTGGGACCCTTGCTGTTTGTAGTGCACAATAATGATTTGGACGTGAATATAGGAGGTATGACCAGTAAGTTCGCAGCTGACACGAAAATCTTTGGTGTTGTAAATAGTGAGGAGGAGAGCCTTCGATTACATGTCGGTTTGGATGGGCTAGTAAGATGGGCAGAGAAGTGGCAAATGGAATTTAATCCTGAGAAGTGTGAGGTGATGCATTTTGGGAGGACTAACAAGGCAAGGAAACATACAGTGGATGGTCGGACGCTAGTATGTACAGAAGGTCAGAGGGACCTTGGTGTACTTGTCCATAGATGACTGAAGGCAGCAGCACAGGTAGGCAATGTGGTTAGGAAGGCATTTGGGACACCTACCTTTATTAGCTGAGGCATAGAATATAAGAGCAGGGAGGTTATGATGGAGCAGTATAAAAATCCAGTTAGGCCACAACTGGAGTACTGTGTATTGTTCTGGTTGCTGCACAATAGGAAGGATGTGATAGCACTGGAGGCGGAGCAGAATAGATTCACCAGGATGTTGCCTGGGCTGGACAATTTCATCTGTGAAGAGCGACAGAAAAGTCCAGTGTTATTTCCCTTAGAGCAGAGAAGGATAAGAGGGGTCATGATTGAGGAATGCAAAATTATGAGAGGCATTGATAGGTTAAATAGGAATAATCTTTTTCCCTTAGCGGAGGGGTCAATAACCAGGGGCATAGATTTAAGGTAAGGGGCAGGAGGTTCAGAGGGGATTTGAGGAAAAGAATTTTCACCCAGAGGGTAGTTGGAATCTGGAACACACTGCCTGAAGGGTAGAGGCAGGAACAGTCACAACATTTCAGAAGTGTTGAGATGAGCACTTGAAACGCCATACCAAACAAGGCTGCAGGCCAAGTGCTGGAAACTGGGATAGGAATAGTTAGGTGCTTGATGGCTGGCACAGACACAGTGGGCCGAAGGTCATGTTTCTGTGCTGTATATCTCGATGACTCTATTGAGGACAAACAGTTCAAATACCGCACAACATCAGAATAAATATAGTGGACATACGACCTGTAGCAGGTGAGAATGGCTTTCTGGCAATGGATCAGATGTTAGAAGCTATTATTAAAGACGTTATAGTAGGGCAGGTAGAAACATTCAAGGTGATCAGGCAGAGTCAACATGTTTTTGTGAAAGGGAAATCATGTTTAACCAATTTATTGGAGTTCTTTGAATAAGTAACATGTGTTGTTGGTAAAGGGGAACTGGGAGATGTTCTGTACTTAGATTTCCAGAAGGCATCTGATAACGTTCCACATCAAACGTCATTGTGGAAAATAAAAGCTCATGGTGTATTGGGTAACATATTGGCATGGATGGAAGATTGGCGAACTAACAGGAAACAGCGTAGGCATAAATGGGTCATTATTATGGCTGGCAAGATGTAACGTGTGGTGTGCCAGAGGGGTCAGTGCTGGGGACTCAACTTTTTACAATGTATATAAATGATTTTGATGAGTGGACCGAAGGTATGCTTGCTAAATTTGCTAATGATTCCAAGATAGTTAAGAAGATAAATTCTGAAGAGGACATAAGGACGCTACAAAGGGATACAGATAGGTTAAGCGAGTGGTCAAAGATCTAGCAAATGGAGTATAATGTGGGAAAAGGTGAAATTGTCCATTGTGGCAGGAAGGGTTGACTGTCACCTCGAGACTTGACTATTCTAACACACTCCTGGCTGCTCTCCCACATTCTACTCTCTGTAACATTGTGATCATGCAAAGCTCTGCTGCCAACTTCTAATTTACACCAGATTCTGTTCACCCAACATCCCTGTGCTCACTTACCTACATTGGCTCTTGGTCCAGTAACACCTCAATTTTAATATTCTCACTCGTATGATCAAATCCCTCCACGGCCTCAGCCCTCTGATAATCCCAATCCCCTGCCCATTTCCAATATTCCTGAAACTTGTTCATCTTAAAATCTTTATCTAATTCCATTTTAAAGAGAGTTCCTTCCCTCTGTCTCTCTCTCTGATCACACATTTCATCTCTCCAGCTCTACTGGTGCTGTGGAAGTTTGGATCCAGAAAATGGTGTGAGCTGCACTGCCGGTCACATTCAGCACATTGTACAGGAAACCCAGGCTGGCCGGGGTGCAAGCGTGGGTGTAACTTGTGTGTGTCTGCAGTATGAGGAGGGTCTGAATATGATGTCGATCAGCCATTCCGGCAGCTTTGATGGACGTCTTTGAAACTTGGTCTTTGCATGTCCACTGACCGCCTGTGTTAGTCACTCTCAGCTGAACAGACATTCAGCAGCACGAGGAACCCGCTCTAGTGTTATTTAAAAAGACCAGGCATCCAACTTGCAGGTGAGGGCTTTTGACTTACTTCTGCTATTGTAAAGTTATTGGAGGTGCTGTTAATCGTTTTCTGGAGGTTGTGTTGTGATCTGCTGCAGACATTCAGAGAGGACAGAGGATTTGGTGACCCAACTCTGGACAAGGTATGGGGACTGTAGTTACAGTGTCTCTGGGTCTGTCACATGACCAACAAATGGAGCAGAGGCTGCAGAGAGGGGAATCTCTGTAAGGAGGGAGAAGGAGGGGGCTCTGCCCTACCCACCCCTTGTTTTCCAAGAGCACAAAGAGCAGTGGTCCTAATACCGAGCCCTGGGGAACACCACTGTATACTCCCATCGAGTCTGAACAACAACCTTTCACCACTTCTCTCTGTTTACTGTTCCTTAGCCAATGTTATATCCACGCTGTCACTGTCCCTTTAATCCATAGGGTTCAGTTTTCCTAAGCTGTCTATTGAATGTCTCTTGATCAAACACCTTTTGAATGTCCATATATATAACTTCAATCACACTAGCCTCATCAACCCTCTCCATTGTTTTATCAAAGAACTCCATCATGTTTACCTCAGCACCACGTCTCTCCACTCCTCCACTGTTGTTAAAATATCAGACTGCTTATCCGACATCCAGTATTGGATGAGCAGAAATTTCCTCCAATTAAATATTGGGAAAACTGAAGCCATTGTTATCACTCCCCACTCCAACTCTGTCCCCTTGCTGTTGATTCCATCCCTCTCCCTGGTAACAGTCTGAGGTTCAGAAAGTCTGTTTTCAACCTTGGTGTCACAGTTGACCACAAAATGAGCTTATAACATAATATTCATTCTATCACCAGGACCGCCTGTTTCCACCTCAGTAACAGCACGCAACATCACCCGTCTCAGCCCATCTGCTGCTGATACTCATTCATGCCTTCATTTCCCCTAGAAATGACTATTCCAACACGCTCCTGTCTGGTCTCCCGCATGCTACTCTCTGTTAACTTGAAATCCTCCAGAACTCTGCTGCCCATGTCCTAATTCGCAGCAAGTGCCATTCACATATCACTGACCGACATTGACTCCTGATCAAATAATGTCTTTATTTAAATTCTCCACCTTGTTTTCCCTCCAGGACCTCAACTCCCGTCCTGTATCTGTAATATCCAGCCCCACAACCCTTCAATATATCTGTGCTCCTCTAATTCAGGCCTCTTCTGCGTCCCTCTTTTTTGCTGTTGTTATTCCTGATGAATCTGTCTCTAACTATTAGCTCTACAACCATTGCTAACGGTATTATAGTTCTTGTAATTTACCCTCATCTCTCCTGCTGTTACTGCCCCTGGTAAGTCTTTATTTTCACATATAAGATCTGTAAACCCTGGTTCACTGAAATACTGTTCAAGTAATTTAGTTTGTTTTTTTCGAAGAATGAAGCCAGTGTTATTGGTCTCCATCAAAAATTCAGTCCCCTATCTGAGAACCAAATACCCCTCCCTGCCCAATGTCTGAGGCGGAACCAGACAGTTTGCAACTGCTGTGTTCTATTTAAACCTGAGCTGAGTTCATCTCCATATTCTCTCCATCACAAACCCTGCCTACTCCACCTCTGCCTCGGCCGATCTGCTGCATAAACCCTCATCTGTACCTTTGTTAAATCTACACTTGACTATTCCAATTCTATCCTGGTCATCCTCCCAGTTATAAACTTCCATAAACTACCGCCCATCTAGAACTCTGCTACCTGTTTCCTCACTCACACTAAATCCCGATTATCCATCACCCTGGTGTTCACTGATATATGTTGGCTCCCAGTCTGGCAGCACCTTAATTTAAATAAATCTCATTCTTGTGTTAGAATCCCTCCATGTCCTCACCCCTCCAATTAGTCCAATTCCCCTGTACATTCCCATATTCGAGAAAATCTTTCGCCTTCAAATCTGTTTCCATGTCCCCCTTTAAAGTGTATTTCCTTCCCTCTCTATCTCTCCCTGGTGGTGATTTATGGCTCTACAGCACCACTGTTGCGCACACTTTGGAAGCAAGGATCCACAAAAGGATGTGATATGAGTTACCAGCCACTTCCGGTGTGGTCTGCACACTGCCCCGTGCTGTGCCCGGGTGTACATTGTGTGTGCTAGTAGCATGAGGAGTTGTGGAATGTCACGTCAAACTTCTGTTCCAGCAGCTTTGATGTATGTCTTTGAATCTTGGAGTGTGCATGTCCACTATAAATGTTTGTTGCTTGGAAAAGCATGGCATAATAAATTTCAAGCAGCACGGATATGCTAATGACAAATCCTGTCAGGAAAACTTCAACAAGAACTTATCCCAAGGCACTTCACAGCAGCATTATGAAACAAAGTATGACATTGAACCACAAAGGAAGATATTAGGTTAGGTGTCCAAACGCTTGGTCAAAGAGGCAGGTTTTAAAGAAGTGTCTTAAAGGATAAAAGCGAGGTGGAGAGGTGGAGCTGTGAAGGGAGGATATTCCAGAGTTTGGGGCCGAGGCAACTGAAGGTGTGGCCACAAAAGGTAGAGTAATTAAAATCAGGAATGCACAAGAGGCCAGAATTAGAGGAGCAGAGATATCTCAGAGGGTTATGGGGCAGGAGGAGATTACAGTATTCGTGAGGGGTGAGGCCATGGACGGATTGGAAAACATGAATGGGAATTTTAATATCAAGACATTGTTTGACTGTGAGCTGATGTAGGTCAGTGATCGGGGAATGGGACTTGTTGTAAGTTGAGACACAGACTGCAGAGTTTTAGATGACTTCGAGTTTACAGATAGTAGAATGTGGGAGAATGAGTTGGAACAGTCTAGTCTACAGGTAATGAATGCATGAATGAGAGCTTCAGCAGCAGATGAGTTGAGACAGGGGTGACGTTGGGCAATGTTATTGATGTGGAAATAGGTCGTCATAGTGATGGCACGAATATAAGGTTGGTAGCTCATTTTGTGGTCGAATGCCACGGAATCACAGAATTGTTACAGCACAGAAGGTGGCCATTCAGTCCATCGTGTCTGTACTGGCTCTCCAAAAGAACAATTCATCTAGTGTCACTCCCCTGCCTTCTCCCTGTAACTCTGTACAATCTTCCTTTTCAGATAACTATCCAATTTCTTCCTGAATGCCTCGATTGAATCTGCCTCCACCACACTCTCAGGCAGTGCATTCCAGACCTTAAACACTCACTGTGTGAAAACGTTTTCCTCATGTCACTGCTGCTTCTTTTACCAATTACTTTAATTATTTTCCCTCTCGTTGTCGATCCTTTCAGGAATGGGAACAGTTTTCCCTATCCACTCTGCCCAGACGCATCATAATTTTGAATACCTTTTTTCAAATCTCCTCTCAGCCTTCTCTTCTCTAAGGAAAATGTTCCAACTTCTCCAGTCTATCTTCAGAACTGATATTCTTCATCACTGGAGCCATTCTTGCGAATGTATTTTCACACTCTCCAATGTCTTCACGTTACCTAAAGTGTGGTGCCCAGAACTAGACGTAATACTGCAACTGAGGCCGAACTAGTGTCTCGTACAAGTTCAAAATAACCTCTTTGCTCTTGTATTCCATGCTGCTGTTAACAAAGCCCAGGATACTGTATGTTTCATTAACTATTCTCTCAACTTGTCCCGCCTCCTTTAATGACCTATGCACATATACATCCAGGTCCCTCTGCTCCTCACCCCCTTTAGAATTGTACCCTTTATTATACATTGTCTTTCCATGTTCTTCCTGCCAAAATGAATCACTTCACATTTCTCCACATTGAACTTCATCTGCCACCTGTCTGTCCATTCCACTAACTTGTCCATGTCCGTTTGATTTTCTACAATTTACTCCTCACAGTTCACAATGCTTCCAAGTTTTGTATCATCTGCAAACTTTGAAATTGTGTCCTGTACACCGAGGTCCAGGTCATTAATATTTGTCAGGAAGAGAAAGGGTTCCAACACTGATCCCTGGGAAATTCCATTACAAACCTTAAATAAAAACAAAAAGTGCTGGAAAGAACCAGCAGGTCTGGCAGCATCTGTGGAGAGAAAAGCAGAGTTAACGTTTCAGTTCTGTGACCTTTCATCAGAATTGGCAAAGGTTAGAAATGTAATAGGTTTTAAGCAAATAAAGCAGGGGTGGGGCAAAAGAGAACAGAAGAGCTGTTGATAGAACAGAGGGTCAGAGAGATTAACTGACCAGGAGGTCATGGGGCAAAGGCAAAGAAAGTGTGCTAGTTGTGCGGCAAAAGACAAAGCATTAGTGTAGTGAGGGTGTTAAATGACAGAATAATGAACAGCCTGAGCTAAAAGCACCAACATAAAAAAATCAGTTTAATGCTGGCACATGGCAAAAAATGATAGAACAAAATAATCGTTGAACTCAGTGTTCAGACCGTCAGGCTGCAGAGTGCCTAATCGGACAATGAGGTGATGTTCCTCGAGCTGGCGTTGATGTTCACTGTAACACCGCAGCAGGCTAAACGCAGATTGGGTGACTGCTTTGTGGAACACCTCCACTCAGTCCAAAAGTGTGACACCGAGCATCCGCTCACTTATCATTTCAACACGCTCCATCCTCCACCCCCGCTCTAATGGTCACATTTCTGTACTTGTGTTTCCCCCAAAACCCCCACTTTGCCAGTTCTGATGAAAAGTCACCGACTTGAAACATTAACTCTGCTCCTCTCTCCACAGATGCTGCCAGACCTGCTAAGTATTTCCAGCACTTTCTGTTTATATTTCAGATTTCCAGCATCCGCAGTATTTTGCTTCGATTCCACTACAAACCTTACTCCAGCCCGAAAAGCATCCATTAATCACTTATCGCTGTTTCCTGTCACTCAACCAGCTTAGTTTCATGTTGCTACTGTTCGTTTTATTTGATGAGCTATAACTTTGCTCATAGGTCTGTTGTGTGGCACTTTATCAAATGCCTTTTGGAATTCAATTTAAACCACATCAACATCATTGCCCTCATCAAACTTTCTTTTTACCTTTTCAAAAAACTCCAGCCATTTAGTTAAACACAATTTTCCCTTAATTAACACCTATTTGTCCAAGTGCCCATTAATTTTATCCCAAATGTGACACCAAGGTTGCAATTAAACTGTCTGACTCTCAGACTGTTACCAGGGAGAGGGATGGAATAAATAGCAAGGTAACAGAGTTGGAGTGGGGAGAGAAAATAATGGCTTCAGTCTTCCCAATATTTAATTGGAGGAAATTTCTGCTCATCCAGTACTGGGTGTCGGATAATCAGTCTGATAATTTAACAACAGTGGAGGTTTGGAGAGAGGTGGTGGTGACAGTACATGACTGACAGTACATGGGTTCCCGCAACTCCTTTTTGTAAACAAGGTGTAAAATTTGCAGACTTCCAGTCCTCTGTCATCACTCTCATATACACAGAGAATTGACAGATTCTGTCCTGTACCTCTGCTATTTACACCATTCATTCTCTCACGAACCCTCATAATTCCCATCCAAACTGGATAAATGTTTAGTTTATTGTGGTACAAAAACTGTTTGATTGAAAGGGATTAACTAAACGTGTTTGTTCAGTGACTGTAATTAACGTCAGTCACCATGGGCCCTAATTGTGTCACTGGAGGTTTTCCCTCTTCTATTAATAAGGGACTCCTTTCAGTGTGGTATCCCATAGTGTCAGCAGAAGCATCATCCCCGACACTAACAGGGATCAGCAGCTCCAGAGAGAGGGAGAGGATAGATCAGAATCTGAGAACAATAGATTGGAATATTACAACAATGGGTCAGAATCCGAGAAAAATAGATTGGAATGTTACAACAATGGGTCAGAATCTGAGAACAATAGATTGGAATGTTACAACAATGGGTCAGAATCTGAGAACAATAGATTGGAATGTTACAACAATGGGTCAGAATCTGAGAACAATAGATTGGAATGTTACAACAATGGGCAGGAGTTCCATCTGGGAGTTTGACTTTCTCTCTGCAAATTATGATTGGCTGCAATTAAACAGTCGGATCTATTACGCACTGACGATTATTCAACACATTTACTATCCCATCCTGGCTATTATTGGTGTCCCTGCTGGTAAGTCTCTCGATCCAGCTATTAATTCCATAAACCATGTTTAACTGCTATTACCGTTCTTGCCATTTATTCTGCTCTCCATGCTACTTTTGTTGTTCCTGTCAAATCTCCATCTCCAGATATTAGCTTTATAAACCATTGCTACGTGTATTAGAGTTCTTATAATTTGCTCTCTCATCTGTGCTGCTGTTGCTGTCCCTGGCAAGTCTCTATTTCCCGCTATGAGATCTGGAAACCTGGTTTCACGGAAATAATGTTCTTGCAGTTTTAATTTTGGGAAGAGTGGAGCTAGTGTGATCGTTCTCCATAAGCAATTCTGTCCCCTATCCATGAACCACTTCCTCCTCCCTGGCCAATGTCTGAGGCTGAACCAGACTGTTTACAACCCCTGTGTTTTATATAAACCTGAGCTGAGTTCATCTCCATATTCTCTTCATCATCAACCCTGCCTAATACCACCTCTGTAACATCACCCGTCTCCACCACTGCCTCATCCCATTTGCTGCATATACCCTCATCTGTGCCTTTGTTAAATGCACACCTGACTATTCCAATTTTCCAAATCTATCCTGGTCACCCTCCCAGTTATAAATCTTCATAAACCACAGCCCATCCAGATATCTGCTGCCTGTATTGTAACTCACACGAAATCCCGATCTACCATCACCCCTGTGCTCACTGATCTACATTGTCTCCTGGTCTGGCACCATCTTAATTTTAATATTCTTATTCTTGTGTTTGAACATCCTCCATGGCCTCACCCCTCCAATTCCCCTACAGATTCCTATATTCCTGCCAATCTTTTGCCATGAAGTCTTTTCTTCAATTTCTCTTTTAAAGTAACTGTTTGAAAAGGCACTGTTTGAAAATTAGCGATCGCACTTTTAGGGCAGAGATGAGGAGTTTTATTTTTCCTCTCAGAGGGTTGTGTGACTTTGGAACACTCTGCCTCTGAAGCTGGTGGAGGTGGTGGCATTGAATATTTTTAAGGCAGAGGTAGGTAGATACTTGTTGGGCAAGGGAATCAAAGGTTATCGGCAGTAAATGGGAGTGTGGAATTCGAGACAGAAACAGATCAACCATGATCATATTAAATGGTGGAGCAGGCTCGACGGGCTGAATGGCCTACTTTTGCTCCTAATTCATACGGTCGTTTGGTCTTCCTCTCTGTATCTACTGCTGGCAATGACTTTCAGCTCTTCAGCATCACTGGGCCCAACGCCATGGAAGCTTGGATCCATAAAATGGTACGAGCTGAGCTGCTGGTCACTTCCAGTGCTCAATGCTGCACAGGGCTCTAGCGCCAGTTCACCAAGCATGTGCTGGTAGTGTCAGGAGGGATTTGAATGTGACATCAATCAGCCATTCCAGCAACTTTGATGTATGTCTTTGAAACTTGGTCTGTGTCTGTCCACTGACTGCATGTGTTAGTCACTCTCAGCTGAACATACATTCAGCAGCACGAGGAACCCCCTCCAGTGTTAGTTAAAAAGACCAGGCATCTAACTTACAGGTGAGAGGCGTTTGACTTACTTCTGCTATTGTAAAGTTAGTGGATGTGCTGTTGATGGTTTGTTGGAGGTTGTGTTGTGAGCTGCTGCAGACATTCAGGGAGGACAGAGGATTTGGTGACCCAACTCTGGACGAGGTATGGGGACTGTAGTTACAGTCTCTCTGGGTCTGTAACATGACCAACAAATGGAGCAGAGGCTGCAGAGAGGGGAGGCTCTGTACAAAGAACAAAGACAATTACAGCACAGCAACAGGCCCTTCGGCCCTCCAAGCCTGCGCCTGTTTCATCAGTTAATGGAAACAGTTTTTCATTGTCTAAATTATCTAAACCTGTCATAATCTTGTAACCTAACCTTGTAACGAAAATCCTCCATCCCTGGAACCATCCTGTTAAATCTCCTCTGCACCATTTCAAGGACCTTCACACTCTTTTGGAAGTGTGTGGCCAGAATTGGACACAATAGACCAGCTGAGACCTAACCAGAGATTTCTAAACGTTCATCATAACTTCTCTGCTTTTGTATTCAATACCTCTATTTTGGAAAAGTACGATTGTATGTGTTTTACTAACCAATCTCTCAATATGTCCTGTCACCTTTAACGATCGATGCCCTCACAGCTCTCTCTGTTCCTGCACACTGTTTACAACTGTTACCATATTGCCTTCCAATCCTTTCTGTCAAAATGCATCACCTCACACTTGTCTCACATTTCTATCTGCCACGTGTCTGCCCATTCTACTCACTATCTTTGTCCTGTCGTAAGTGGTTCTGAACATCCTCACTGTTTGTCACAGCTTCAAGTTTGGTATCAGAGACAG
The DNA here is from genome assembly GCF_036365525.1 of Heterodontus francisci. Classification (NCBI taxonomy): domain Eukaryota; kingdom Metazoa; phylum Chordata; class Chondrichthyes; order Heterodontiformes; family Heterodontidae; genus Heterodontus; species Heterodontus francisci. The sequence continues at coordinate 402,873 of NW_027141946.1, read as the reverse complement.
ATTTTGAAATTCTACTCTGTATTCCAAGATCCAAGTTATTTATGCACAGCAAAATAAAACAGTGGCCCTTGCACCAACCCTGGGGGAACACTCACTGTCTAACATCTTGCAGTCTGAAAAACAGCCATTTAATATGACACACTGTTCTCTGTACATTATTCATCTTTTTTATTCTATTGGACACTGACCCACCCATTCCATAAGGCTCAACATTGACAATTAACCATTTATGTGGTATTTTATCAAACGCATTCTTCAAACCAATATAGACAACATCCATCACATTCCCTTCATCAACCTTCTCTGTTACATCATTAAAAATTCAATTATATTTGTCAAACATGACTTTCCTTTTGTAAATCTATGCTGGCTATCCTAAATTAACTCAAACTTCTCAAAATGCCAGCTGTTTTATCCCTGATATTGTTCTAAAACCTTTACCACCACTGATTTTGGACTAACTGGCCTGTAGTTGTGAGGACTGTGTGTTGTCCATTGATACATTTGCTCTGTGATGGAGGTCATCTATGTCGGGTGAGGTGAATAATACTGTCTGCTCCCTTAGCAGGGAGAAGTAGGATGAGAGATCCCGTGGCTTTGTCAGGATAACGGCATTCCTGATGGTGTAGGTGTCTCTGCGGGGGCCCCATGTCAACGGGGAGAGGTACAGGAACTGAAAGAACTCTCACTCCATTAATGTACAGTTGGTGTGTGAGGATGCCCAGTACATCATGTTGGTGAGTGTCCACTATCCCGGCAGCAGCCACCATACCTTCATTCTGAAGCAGGCAGACATTCCCATGACAGTCAGGACTCTGTAGAGAAAAAATATGTGGCTCCTCGGAGACAATGATTACCCCAATCTTTACATGACATTGGCACCAGGAATACGGAGGACACCTCAGGAGGAGGAAGGGAGGATATTGCCTGGATGCCTTCGACCCGGACAGGCTGTTGGAGAGTGTCCACTAAGATATCGGTTCCCATAGTACAACTTCCCTTTCCCACCATGGATCCTCCATTCTCCACCATTAAATCCATCTGAGACGCCCCATCACAGTGTCCCCTTGGTCACCATCCTGCAATAAAGAACAACAACAAAAACCTTTTCATTAAAATATTTATCAAACAGCACATCCAATTATACAAACAAAACTGAACTATTCACCCTTGTGTATTCCCTTAGTGCGTGTCTTGTGGGTTCCTTCGACTTGCCTCGTGCTCCTGCACAGTGTTTCCCCAGTGGCTGCAGCATGGCTGGTGGAAGGCTGCTGACCTTTACTGGGGAGACTGCAGATGACCTTGCAGGACGTCCTCGGGAAGCTCTGGGTCTTGAGGGCTCGGATTCAGACTGCACCACCTCGACATAGGCGGCAGCAGCCTGGGCTGGCTGAATGGTAACAGCAAGGACATTGAAGGAGTGACAGTGAAGGGAGAACAAATACTGTCATCCTGAGAGAGGACAGCAGGTTCATGCTCCACGGAGACACTGTCATTCCCACGGGGCGACACCTCAGCAATTCTAATAATCTACTGGATCACAGATTGCTGGACTGCTGTGAGATCCTGCAAACCCCTTTGAACACTGAGATCCACAGCCATGATGACAGCAGTCTGATCCTGCATGGCAGCAAGCATGGATCCCATGACCTCAGTCTGAGCTTCCACTGAAGCACTGAGACGTTGGGTGTCTGCTGTCTGTGCTGCAGTGGAAGCTGTGACAATGGTCACCAGACACTGCATCACGGCTGGGTCCGCTAGTGCTGTCATGGAGTTAGTGACCACTTCCACAGGGGAAAGAATGGGCTTCAAGCTCTGTGAAATGCCCTGTGCCATGTTGGAGCCGGACTCCTCCATGTTCCTTGACAGTGACAACAGACTGTCTGACAGGCCTGTCAATGGACAAAGTATCTCAGTGTACATGTCCATCAGCATTCTCCTGCATGCTGTTCCAGCAATGTTCACATCTGAGTCCTGTGAATTATAACACGTTTGTGACTTCACCCTCCGGTGATCTGACACATGAACTATCCTTTCCCCCTGGCCTGGCTGCAGCTTACTCGTGCTCGGTGACTCACCACGTGCATATTCCGACTCTATACCAGCCTCTAAGGTACACACAGTGTAAGTATTTGATATGGTGCCTGTGCATATCAGACCAAGTGATGGGGCTTCACTATCAGTTCTGTACTGCTGCTCTCTGTCTCCTGGAGCTGCTGTGACTGGGAAACTGGCTGTTTTGGGTGATATTGGAAAGTATAAAATCAGCAGGGGAGGGTTGTGGAGAGGGATTGGGGGCGGGTTGGAAAGCAGGAGGTCCATGGTCCCACCATCTGCAGCTTGTACTTCATCCCAGACAGAAGAATGAGGGGAAGGTGGGAGTTAAGAAGGGACATAAGGCAGGAATATAGCATCATCCTGAATGCTCTCGGTGATGCCGGATGTCACGGGCTCAGTCAAAGCCGGTTCCATGATATGGAGAACCATCTCCTCCCTCAGGCTCAGGGGATGAAGGTATGCCTGTCCCTCGCCGGAACACTGCTGCTCCCTGTGTTTATGGGCCGCCCTGTCCAATAAGAGAGAGGGAAGAATGTCAGTGATTGTGTGGCACTGTGTTTGGGTGATAGTTGAATAGCTGGTGAATGGGGAGGCAGTGAGAGGTGGGTGTGAGGCTGGTATCAGTGGAAGGTATGTGAGGGTGAGGTGGAGTATGTGAATGTTAGGTGTGAGTTCTGAGTGTTAGGGACTGCTGATGGGTGAGTGATGGAGGTTTGGTACATTGAGCAGTGTGAGAGGTTGGTGATGTTGGGGGTAGGAGATGCCATGTGGAGATGAATTCACTGACATTGATCACCCGTGTGAACTCATCAAACTTCTTCTGTCTCTGCTGCCAGGTCCTTGGGGCCAGACTTCTTGCATTGACCTCCCTGGCCGCCTGCTCCCATTCCCTTCGGAGGCCGTTCCTTAAGGGACTCCACCCCACCTCACGGAAACATGACCTTTCTGCTCCTGTCACCCTCCATGACTAAGGCCTCCAGCACCATATCCGTGAACTGCAGAGCCGTGTCTCCTGTCCGTGGATTACATTTACCTTGTCTCGACTTGCAACATTCACAGTCAGCAGCAGCAGCAGCAGCAGCCTTCTGTGATTCAGTGCAGCTTCCCTTTAAGAGGGACAGACTGCATTTAAGAGCTGAATGCTGGCTGAAACATGAGCCAGTCTCACACAGAGTTGGGTCCCTGTGAAACGTGCAGACAGACAGCAGTGCGGGTCACCCTGGGCAGCAAGTAGAATTCATCGAAATGAGGAGACAGCAGGAGCTTTGTATGTCACCTGCCTCAACAGGAACGGACACAGGCACGTCACGAATCACAATCCCTATGACAGAAGGGGGCTATTCAGCCCATTGTGTCAGTGCTTTCACTTTGAAAGAACTATCTAATTAGTTACTCTTCCCTCCTCTTTCCAGGCCTCCTATTCAAGTATTTCTTAAATTCTCTTTTGAAACATATTATTGAATCTGCTTCCACCATGTTTTCAGGCAGTGAATTCCAGATCCCAACAACTCGCTGTGTAAGAAAATTCTACTCATTTCACCTCTGGTTCTTTGTCAATTACCTTCAAACTGTGTCTTATTAACACTGAACTTCCTGACACTGGAAACAGTTTCACATTAATTACCCTATCAAAACCCTTCATGATTTTGATTTCTATGTTAAATCACCTCTTACCCGTCACTGCTCTATCGAGAATAATGCCAGCTTTTCCAATCTCTCCACGGAACTAAATTCCCAGATCCCTGGTACCATTCTAGTAAATCACCTCTGTATCTTCACTAAGTCCTTGACATCCTTACCAAAGTGTGGTGATCAGAATTGGACACAATTCTCCAGTTGGGACCAAATCAATGATGTATAAAAATCAGCATTTTCTCCTGAGTTTATTACTCTGTGCCTCTCTCTCTAACACCAAGGACACTACATGTTACATTCAAAGATCTGTGTGTGTACACCCCAGGTCTCTCTTATCTTGCACCCCTTTATGATGGTACCATTTAGTTTATATTGTTTCTCCACATACTTCCTACCCAAATGTCTCACTTCACACTTCACTGTGTTAAATTACATCTGCCATGTTCCTGCCCATTTCACCAGTCAGTCTCTGTCCTCCTGAAGTCTGTTACTATCCTTCTCACAGTTTGTTAACATTTCTGAGTTTCCTGCCCTCTGAAAACTTTGACATTATCCCCTCTAAACACAAGCCCATTGCATTAACATACAGCAACAGTGATCCCAACAGTGACCCTGGGGAAACCCCACTGTGTACTTCCCTCCAGACTGAACAATAACCATTCTCCACTCCTCTCTGCTTTCTGTCACAGAGCTAATTTCCCGCATGTTGGGATTGAAAATAAAAGAACAGGCTTCCATTTTTGTAGCGCCTTCATGATCACCGTTTGTCCCAAAATGATTGACAACCAATGAGTACTTTTGAACGTTCAGTCAGTCTTGCAATGTAGCTAATAGGGCAGCTGATTTCTGCACAACAAGATCCCACAAGTAGCAATGTGATGATGATCAGATCTGTTCTTGTCATGTTGAATGAAGGATAAATACTGACCAGGGCACCGGGAATAATTCCCCTACTCTGATTCTACTTAGTGCGACAGGATATTTAACATTCACCTGAGAGGGCGGACGGGGCCTTGGTTTAACGTTTCATTCTAAAGATGGCACCTCTGACAGTGCAACACTCCCTCAGTACTGTCACTACAGTGTCAGCTCGTTACTTGTGATCAAGTCCTTCAATGACACTTGATCCTAGAAGCTTGTGATTGAAAGGAGAGAGAGCTACAAACTGAGCCACGGCTGACATTGGCCTTTAATCCCATGTGTTTCTAATTCGGTAACACAGCTGTTATGTGGTAATTTATCAAACAGCTGCTGAAAGGATAAGAATATTGGGAAAGTACAGACTGGAACAATCACAGAATCATAGAATAGCACAGCCCTGAATGATGTCATTCGGCCCATCAAGTCAGTGCTGGACCTTTTAACGAGCAATCCAGTTACTCCCACTCCCTGACTCTTTCACTATATTCTAACATTTTTTCGGCTTCAGATATTTATCCAATTACAATTTGGGATCTACTATTGAATCTGTATCCATCAGCCTATCAGACAGTGCATTCCAAATCCAAACCACTCAGAAACAAAAATACTCATGTCTGCTTCTTTTACCAATCGCCTTAAATCTGTGTCTCTGGTTCGTGACCCCTTGGACATTGGAAACAGTTTCTCTTTATTTAATTTATCTAAACCCTTCCGAATGTTAAACAGCTCAATCAAATCTCCTCTGAAAGTTCTCTGCTCGAAGCAGAACAACCCCAGCTACATAACTGTCATACCTCATGCCTGCACAAATTCTCGTAAAACAGTTATTTACCCTCTCCGAAGGCTTCATGTCCTTCCTGAAGTGTGTTTCCTAATATTCGACACAAGACTTCAGGTGCAGCTGAACTAGTATTTTATATATGTTTCACATAATGTCCTTGCTTTTGCTCTTTTTGCCTCTATTTATAAAACCCAGGATCCCATATATTTATTAACGGTTTGGCTACAAAGAATTGTGTACAAATACTCCAGGTGTCTCTGTTATTTCACCACCTTTATAGTTATACCATTTAACTTGTCTTGTCTCTCCTCATTCCTCCTTTCAAAATGTATTACCTCACACATCTGCAATGCCAATTAAATATTGAGAAGATTGAAGCCATTGCTTTCTGTCTCTGCTTCAAATATTTCCTAGCTACACACTCCATCCCTCTCCTTTGTAAATGTTTGAGACGAAAAGCCAAACTTTTCACACACTTGGTTACATAGTTAACCTTGAGATGCCTTGCGATGAGCGTCCGACCAAATATTCACACCATCAGTAAAATGGCTTATTTCCACCCGCGGTGGAGTTCCATTTCTGGCTAAAGAGGAAAGTAATACAATAGTGAGGAAGGATATGAGATCTGATGATGTGGAGTCTGTATGGGTAGAGCTGCGAAACACTAAGGGGCAAAAAACGTTAGTGGGGGTTATATATAGACCCCCAAACTGTGGTGGTGATGTGGGAATGGTCTTAAACCGGAAATTAGAAATGCATTCCATAAAGCAACATCCGTAATTATGGGTGACTTAAATCTGCATATAGATTGGTCAAATCAAATTTGTCACAATAACGGAGAGGAGGAATTACTGGAGTGTATACGGGATGATTTTCTGGACCAATATGTTGAGGAACCAACGAGAGAACAGGCCATCCCAGAATGGGTATTGTGTAAAGAGAGAGGAATAATTGACAATCTAGTTGTGTGAAATCCCTTGAGGTTGAGCGACCATAATATAATAGAATTTGTCATGAAGAAAGCCAACAGTGACGTCAGAGGAGAGCTGCAAGCTGATTGGTTGGGTGAGTAGCAGCTATTAGTGCATGTAGATATCTTTAAAAAAGTGAAAAGTTTATTTTTGTGGGAAAAGAACTCTGGTGATAAGGTGAGTACTACTGAAGTGTTTCTTTTTTTAATTCAGTGTCGTTTATTAAGAATCTTAGATTGAAGTGGGTAGAAAAGGCCCCTCATGTAATTAGTATTTTTTTTTAATTAAGGGTGTAACTAATTAGTCTAAGGGTAGGTCATGACAGGAGAGTTCAGCCCCGTGATCTGCTCCTCCTGCCCTTTGTGGAAAATCAGGGATGCTTCCAGTGTCCCTCGTGAGCATGTGTGCAGGAAGTGGATCCATCTGCAACTACTCGCGACCCGCATTATGGAGATGGAGCTGCAGGAGAATTCACTGTGGAGCATCCATAATGCTGAGGAAGTCGTGGATAACATGTTTAGCGAGGTGGTCACACCGCAGATAATAGCTGCACAGGCAGAAAAGGGATGGGTGACCACCAGACAGAGTAGTAGGCACAGGCAGGTAGTGCAGGAGTCCCCTGTGGCCACCACCTCTCAATCAGATAGACCGCTTTGGATACTGTTGGGGGGATGACCTCCCAGGGGAAAGCAGCAACAGCCAGGCCCATGGGACCACAGAGCGCTCTGCCTCACAGCAGGGCAGGAAAAGGGGTGTAAGAGCTATCGTGATCGGGAATTCTATCGTAAGGAGTGCAGGTAGGCGTTTCTGTGGCCGCAAAAGAGGCACCAGGATGGTATGTTGCCTCCCTGCTGCGAGGGTCAAGGATGTCTCGGAGTGGCTGCAGGAAATTCTGAAAGGAGAGAGTGAGCAGCCAGAGGTCGTGGTCCATATTGGTGCTAACGACGTAGACAGGAAGAGAGATCAGGTCCTGCAAAGTGAATATAGGGAGTTAGGCAGAAGGTTAAAAAGTAGAACCTCTAGGGTTAATCTCAGGATTTGGCCTAACCATCAGCATCAAGAAAATGAACATCATGGGAAAGGATGTCAGAAATCCTCCATCCATCAATATCGGCCGCCACGCTCTGGAAGTGGTTTAAGAGTTCACCTACCTAGGCTCAACTATCACCAGTTACCTGTCTCCAGATGCAGAAATCAACAAGCGCACGGGAAAGGCTTCTACTGCTATGTCCAAACTGGCCAAGAGAGTGTGGCAAAATGGCGCACTGACACGGAACACAAAAGTCCTAGTGCATCAAGCCTGTGTCCTCAGTACCTTGCTCTATGGCAGCGAGGCCTGGACAACTTATGTTAGCCAAGAGCGACGTCTCAATTCATTCCATCTTCGCTGCCTCCGGAGAATAGTTGGCATCAGGTGGCAGGACAGTATCTCCAACACAGAAGTCCTCGAGGCGGCCAACATCCCCAGCTTATACACACTACTGAGTCAGCGACAATTGAGATGGTTTGGCCACGTGAGCCGCATGGAAGATGGCAGGATGCCCAAAGACACTTTGTACAGCGAGCTCGCCACTGGTATTAGACCCACCGGCCGTCCATGTCTCCGCTTTGAAGACGTCTGCAAATGCGACATGAAGTCCTGTTACATTGATCACAAGTCGTGGGAGTCAGTTGCCAGCGATCGCCAGAGCTGGCGGGCAGCCATAAAGGAGGGGCTAAAGTGTGGCGAGTCGAAGAGACTTCACAGTTGGCAGGAAAAAAGGCAGAAGCGCAAGGGGAGAGCCAACTATGTAACAGCCCCGACAGACAAATTTTTCTGCAGCACCTGTGGGAGAGCCTGTCACTCTAGAATTGGCCTTTATAGCCACTCCAGGCGCTGCTGCACAAACCACTGACCACCTCCAGGCGCTTACCCATTGTCTCTCGAGGTAAGGAGGCCAAAGACAAAGAAGAAGAAGAATCTCAGGAATACTCCCTGTGCCACGTGCTAGTGAGGATAGGAATAGGACGATTAGGCAAATGAAAGTGTGGCTGAAGAGCTGGTGTAGGCGGGAGGGCTTCAGCTACTTGGATCATTGGGATCTCTTCTGTTGCAGAGGTGACCTGTTGAAGAGGGTCAGATTGCATCTAAACTGGAAGGGGACCAATATCCTTGCGGGGAGGTTTGTTAGTACTACTCGGGAGAGTTTAAACTAGTCTTGCAGAGAGGTGGGACTCAAAGTAGTAGTCTCTCCGATGTGATAGTTCAGGTAAATGTAGAGGTTAATGCAAGCAAGTCCAGTAGGCGGGCCTGGCAGTGGCCTGACAGGGAGCGTGGAAGGTCTGGTAAACGAAACTGCAAGTACTTTAATGCAAGAGGCCTTACAGGTAAGGCAGATGAACTCAGAGCATGGATCAGTACATGGGTTTGTGATATTATAGCTATTACAGAAACGTGGTTGAGGGATAGGCAAGACTGGCAGCTCAATGTTACGGGGTACCGATGCTTCAGTTGGAGGGAAGAGAGGATGGGGAGTTGCACTATCGATTCGGCAGCACATCACGGCAGTAGTTAGAGAGGATATCCCGGGGGGAACATCCAGTGAGGCCATATGAGTGGAGCTTAGAAATAAGCAAGGGGTGATCTCTTTGATGGGATTATACTATCGGCCCCCCAATAGTCAGAGGGAATTGGAGGAGCATATATGCAGGGAAATCACAGATAGGTGTCGGAATTTTCGGGTTGTAATAGTAAGTGATTTAATTTTCCTAATATTGACTGGGACTGCCTTAGTGCTAAGGAATCAGATGGGCAATAATTTGTTCAGTGTGTCCAGGATAGCTTTATGAAACAGTATATGGATGGCCCTACGAGAGAAAAGGCTACACTCGACCTCCTCTTTGGAAATGAGTATGGGCAGGTGGATGATGTGTTAGTGAGGAAGCACTTCGGGACCAGTGACCATAACTCTATTCGCTTCAAGATAGTTATGGAAGAGGATAGGACTGGTCCTCAGGTTGAAGTCCTAAATTGGAGGAAGGTTGATTTCGATGGCATCAGACAGGAACTCTCAGAAGCTGAATGGAAGGGGCTGTTGACAGGTAAAGGGACTTCTGGCAAGTGGGAGGCTTTTAAAAGTGAGATAGGAAGAGTTATTGGCCGGCATATTCCTGTGTGATGGAAGGCAAGACTGGCAAGTTTAGAGAACCTTGGTTGATGAGGGATGTTGAGGGTCTGGTCAGGACAAAGAAGGAGGAATATGTCAGGTATAGGCAGCGGGGATCAAACGAGTCCCTCCAGGAGTACAGTGGATGTTGGAGTACACTCAAGAAAGAAATTAGGAGGGAGAAAAGGGGCCATGAGATTTCCCTGGCAGATAAGATAATGGAGAATCCTAAAATATTCTATAAGTATATTAAGAGTAAAAGGGTAGCTAGGGTGAGAGTCGGTCCCCTTAAGGATCAGTCTGGTAATCTACGTGTGCAGCCACGGTAAATGGGCGAGGTCTTAAATGAATACTTCTCGTCTTTATTTACCATGGAGACAACATGGAAGCTACTGAGTTCACAGGAGGGAACAGCGATATCCTGGAGCATATCAACATTACAAAGAAGGAGGTGTAGGATATTGAAGCTCATTAAGGTAGATTAATCCCCAGGGCCTGACCAGGTGTATCCTAGGAAGCTATGGGAAGAAAGGGAGGATATTCCTGAAGCCCGAGCAGAGATTTTTGCATTATCGTTAGCCACAGGTGAGATACTGTAAGACTGGAGGATAGCTAATGCTGTGCCTTTATTTAATAAGGGCAGCAGTGATAAGCCAGGGAACAACAGGCCGGTGAGCCTTACATCAGTGATGGGAAAGTTATTGGAAGGGATTCTGACAGACAGGGTTTATATGCATTTGGAAAGGCAACGTCTGATTAGGGATAGTCAGCATGGCTTTGTGCATGGGAATCATGTCTCAGGAATTTGATTGCGTTTTTTGAGGAGGTGACCAAGAGGATTGACGAGGGCAGGGCGATGGACGTTGCCTACATGGAACTTAGCAAGGCCTTTGACAAGGTCCCGCATGGTCGGCTGGTCCAGAAGGTTCAAACACATGGGATCCAGGGTCTGCTAGCCAATTGGATACAAATTTGGCTTGGTGATCGGATGGCAGTGGGGGGTTGTTTTTCAGATTGGAGGCTGGTGAACAGTGGTGTGCCGCAGGGATCGGTTCTGGGCCCTCTCTTGTTTGTCATATATATTAATGACTTGGATATGAATGCAGGGGGCATGATTGGTAAGTTTGCAGATAATACAAAAATTGATGGAATAGTAGAAAGTGAAGAAGGTTGTCTAAGGTTACAACAGGATATCGATAAACTTGGAAAGTGGGCAAGGGATTGGCAAATGGAATTTAATGCAGACAAGTGCGAAGTGATGCATTTTGGGAAGTTAAACCAGGGCAGGACATATACACTGAATGACAGGGCCTGGGGAGTGTTGTTGAGAAGAGAGACCTTGGGGTGCAAGTGCATAGTTCCCTGATTGTGGCAACACAGGTAGACAGGGTGGCGAAGAAGGTGCATGGCATGCTTGTCTTCATCAACTGCGGCATGGAGTACAAGAGTTGGGACGTCATGTTACAGTTGCACATAACATTGGTTATTCCGCATTTGGAGTACAGTGTGCAGTTCTAGTCGCACCACTACAGGAAAGATGTGATTAAGCTAGAGAGGGTGCAGAAAAGATTTATAAGGATGTTGCCTGGTTTGGAGGGCTTGAGTTATAAAGAGAGATTGGGTTGGCTGGGTCTGTTTTCCCTGGAGCAAAGACGGCAGAGAGGGGACATGATGGAGGTATATAAAATTATGAGAGTCATAGACAGAGCAGGTAGCCAGAGTCTGTTTCCCATGGTAGGGATGACTAAAACTAGAGGGCATAGATTTAAGATGAAAGGGAGGAGGTTTAAAGGGGATTAAAAGGGTAAATTTTACACACAAAGAATAGTGCGTAGCTGGAATGAGCTGCCAGAGGAGGTGGTGGAGGCAGGAACAGTAGCCACATTTAAGAGTCATCTGGACAGGTTTTTGAATGAGCAAAGCATAGACGGATATGGAATTAATGCAGGCACGTGGAATCAGTACAGCTCAGCATTATGGTCGGCATGGACGCAGTGGGCCGAAGGGCCTGTTTCTATGCTGTACGAAACTATGACTCGAAGATGGAGAGTGACGTAGTTGATTCTGAGACTAGGGTCGAGAATCTTAATAAAGAATAGTATGAAGGTATGAGGCACGAGTTGGCTATGATGGATTGGGAAACGTTACTTAAAGGGATGATGGTGGAAAGGCAATGGCAATATTCAAAGAGTGCATTGATGAACTGCAACAATTGTTTACTGCTGTCTGGCGCAAAAGTAAAATGGGAAAGGTAGCCAAACCATGGCTTACAAGGAAAATTAGAGATAGTATTAGATTCACGGAAGAGGCATATACATTCGCCAGAAAGAAGCAACAGACCTGAGGATTGGGCAGTTTAGAATTCAGCAAAGGAGGACCAAGGGATTGATTAATAAGGGGGAAAATAAAGTACATGAGTAAGCTTGTGGGGAACATACATCCTGACTGCAAAGGTTTCTGTAGGTATGTGAAGAGGAAAGGATTGGTTCAGACAAATGTAGCTCCTTACAGTTAGAAACATGGGAATTTATTATGGGAAACAAAGAAATGGCTAACCAACTAAATGCAGACTTTGATTCTGTCTTCGCAAAGGATGACACAAATATCTTACCAGAAATGTTGGGGAACAAAGGGTTTAGTGAGAGGAAGGAACCGAAGGAAATCAGTATTAGTAGAGAAATTGTGTTGGAGAGGTTGATGGAATTGAAGGTCGATACATCCTCAGGGCCTGATAATCTACATCCCAGATTACTTAAGGAAGTGACCCTAGAAATCGTGGATGCATTGGTGGTCATCATTCAAGCTTCTTCCGACTTTGGAACAGTTCCAGCTGATTGGAGGGCAGCTAATGTAACCCCACCGTTTAAAAAGGGAGGTCGAAATAAAGCAGGGCATTATAGACAAGTCAGCCTGACGTCGGTAGTGGGGAAAATTCTAGAGTCCATTATCAAAGCTTTTATGGCAGAGCACTTGGAGAACAGTGTTAGAATCGGATAGAGTCAGCATGGATTTACGAAAGGGAAATCATGCTTGATAAATCTATTAGAATTCTTCGAGGATGTAACTAATAGAGTGGATGAGGGGGAGCCAGAGAATGTGGTTTATTTGGACTTTCAGAAGGCTTTCGACAAAGTCCCACATAAGCGATTAGTGAGTAAAATTAAAGCGCATGGGATTAGTGGTAGTGTATTGCGATAGATAGAATATTGGTTGGCAGATGGAAAAAAAGAGTAGTGATAAACGGATCTTTCTCCAAATGGCAGGCAGTGATTAGTGGGGTACCACAGGGATCGGCGATAGTACCCCAGCTATTCACACTCCATATTAATGATTTAGATGAGGGAACTAAATGTCATATCTCCAAATTTTCAGAAGACACAAAACTGGGTGGGAGGGTGAGTTGTGAGGAGGATGCAGAGAGGCTTCAGGGTGATTTGGACATGTTGAGTGAGTGGGCTATTGCATGGTAGATGCAGGACAATGTGAATAAATGAGAGGTTATCCACTTTGTTAGCAAAACAGGAAGGCAGATTATTATCTGAACGGCGATAAACTGAGAGAGGGGAGTATGCAACGAGACCTGGGTGTTCTCGTACACCAGTCACTGAAGGTAAGCATGCAGGTGCAACAGGCGGTAGAAAAAGGCGAATGTTATGTTGGCCTTCATAGAGACAGGATTGGAGTACAGGAGCAGGGATGTCTTGCTGCAATTATACAGGGCTTTGGTGAGGCCGCACGTAGATATTGTGTACAGTTTTGGTCTCCTTCTCCGAGAAAGAATGTTCCTGCTATAGCGGGAGTGCAATGAAGGTTTATCAGACTGATTCCTGGGAATCCCGGGACTGACGTATGAGGAGAGATAGGATTATATTCGCTGGAGTTCTGAAGAGTGAAGAGGGTTCTCATAGAAACCTATAAAATTCTAACAGGACTTGACAGGGTAGTTGCAGGAAGGATGTTCCCGATGGTGGGGGAGTCCAGAACCAGGGGTCATAGTCTAAGGATACAGGGTAAACTTTTCAGGACTGAAATGAGGAGAAATTTCTTCACCCAGAGAGTGGTGAGCCAGTGAAATTACGTCATCATTCCCATATCCAAGAGGGATTGGAATATGCTGGCCAGTGCCTCTGCTACTTCCACCATTCCATCCCTCAGCAACCCTCATGCATCCCATCCAGACTGGGTAAATGATCTACTTTATTGTGATACAAAAAGTGCTGTATTGAAAAGGGTTAACTGAATCTGTTTGTTAAGTGACTGCAAATAATATCAGTCTCCATGGACCCTAATTGTGTCACTGGAAGTTTTCCATCTTCTATTAATAAGGGACTCCCATGTGTTGTCCCATAGTTTCAGCGGGAACATCAACCCTGGCACAACAGAGATCAGTGGCTCCAGAGAGAGAGAAAGGATAGATCAGAATCTGAGAACAAATGACTTGAATGTAACAACACTTGGTCAGAATCTGAGAACAACAGATTGGAATGTTACAACAATGGGTCAGAATCTGAGAACAATAGATTGGAATGTTCCAACAATGGGTCAGAATCTGAGGACAATAGATTGGAATGTTCCAACAATGGGTCAGAATCTGGGAACAATAGATTGGAATGTTACAACAATGGACAGCAGGAGTATCTCCTATTGGTTTGGCCTGGTTACTGCTGAGTATTTTTGGATGACATTAGAATTGCGGATCTATTATGCTCTGAAAATGATTCAAACGGTTTACTACCCCATCCTCGCTATTATTGGTGGCCCTGGTAAGTCTCTGTATCCAACTATTAGATCCATAAACCATATTTCACTGATATGGTGTTTTTGTGAATTAAATTTGGGAAGAATTAAGCCGCTGTCTTCAGTCTCTGTCACAAACTCCACTCTACATCCACTATCTGCATTCACCTCCCTACCCAATGTCTGAGGCTGAAACACTGTTTGGAACATCTGCGTTATATTTATACTTGAGCTGAGTTCATTGCCATATTTCCCTCAACACCAGCTATACCTACTACCACCTCTGTTATATGACCCGTCATCACCTCTGCCTCAGCCCATCTGCTGCATGAACCCTCATCTGTGCCTTTGTTAAATCCACACTTGACTATTCCAATTCTATCGTGGTCACCCTCCCAGTTATAAACCTCCATAAACCAAAGCCCATCCAGAACGCTGCTGCCTGTATCCTAACTCACACCAAATCCCGATCACCCATCACCCCTGTGCTCACTGATCAACATTGGCTCCCGGTCTGGCAGCACCTTAATTTTAATATAGTCATTCTTGTGTTTGAATCCCTCCATGGCCTCACCCCTCCAATTAGTCCCATTCTCCTGCCCATTCTCATATTCCTGAAAATGTTTTGACTTCAATCTTTTCTGATTTCTCCTTCTGAAGTGAATCCCTTTCCTACTGTATCTGTCCTGAGCCACTACTTTAGACTCTACAGCACTACTGGTGCTGACGGTACAGAAGCTGGGATCCATAGAGAGATGTGAACTGCACAGCCAGGCACTTCTAGTGCGGCCTGCAAAGTGCCCCATGCTGGGCAGGGCTCCAGCTCAATCGTACCATGCATGTGTTGTTGCTCTGAGGATGGTTTTGAATGTGATGTCAATGTACCATACCGGCAGCATTGATGTACGTCTTTGAAACTTGGTCTGTACATGTCCACTGACCGCCTGTGTTAGTCACTCTCAGCTGAACATACATTCAGCAACATGAGGAACCCCCTCTAGTATTATTGAAAAGGACCAGGCATCCAACGTACAGGTGAGGGGCTTTTGACTTACTTCTATTATTGTAAAGTTAGTGGAGGTGCTGTGGATGGTTTGTTGGAGGTTGTGTTGTGAGCTGCTGCAGACATTCAGGGAGGATAGAGGATTTGGTGACCCAACTCTGCACGAGGTATGACCTATCAGGGGAAAACAGCAGCAGCCAGAGCAGTGGCACCACGGCTGGCACTGTTGTTCAGCAGGGAGGGACAAAGCGCAGAAGAGCAATAGTTACAGGGGACTCTATACTCATGGGCACAGATAGGCGCTTCTGTGGATCTGAAAGAGACTTCAGGATGGTATGTTGCCTCCCTGGTTTCAGGGTCAAGGATATCTCTGAACGGACAGGGGGCATTCTGAAGGGGGAGGGTGAACAGCCAGAGGTTGTGGTACACATCGGTAGCAATGACATAGGCAGGAAGAGTGATGAGGTCCTGCAGGGGGAGTTTAGGAAGTTAGGCAGTAAGTTACAAAACAAGACCTCGAGGGTTGTAATCGCTGGATTCCTCCCTGTGCAACGTGCCAGTGAGGCGAGAAATAGGAAGATAGTGCAGCGCAACACGTGGCTGAGCAGCTGGTGTAGGAGGGAGGGTTTCAGATATCTGGACCATTGGGATCTCTCAGGGACTGATGGGACCTGTACAAGAAGGACGGTTTGCATAGAAACTGGAAGGGCACTAATATCCTGGCTGCAAGGTTTGCGAGCATCACTCGGGAGGGTTTAAACTAGTGTGGCAGGGGGGTGGGAAGGACAGCAGTAGGACAGCTAGAGAAATAAATGAGGAGGACATAGTAAATAAGGCCAGCAGGACGAAGAGGAAGAGCAGGCAGGGAGATGTTTCTGAGCACAGCGGGACTGGTGGTCTGAAGTGCATTTGTTTCAATGCGAGAAGTATAACAGATAAGGCAGATGAATTTAGAACTTTTATTAGAACTTGGAAATATGATGTTGTTGCTATTACAGATACTTGGTTGAGGGAAGGGCAGGATTGGCAGCTAAATGATGCAGGTTTTAGAAGCATCAGGTGGGATAGAGGGGGATGTAAAAGGGGTGGGGGAGTTGCATTACTGGTTAAGGAGAATATCACAGCTGTACTGCTCAGGACACCTCAGAGGGGTAATGCAGCGAGGCAATATGGGTGGAGCTCAGGAATAGGAAGGGTGCAGTCACGATGTTGGGGTTTACTACAGGCCTCCCAACAGCCAGCGGGAGGGAGAGGAGCAGATATGTAGACAGATGTTGGAAAGATGTGAAGGTAACAGGGTCGTCGTGGTGGGTGATTTTAACTTCCCCTATATTGACTGGGATTCGCTTTGTGCGGCTTGGATGGGGCAGAATTTCTGAGGAGCATCCAGGAGGGCTTCTTGAAACAGTATGCAGATAGTCCAACTGGGGATGGGGCCATTCTGGACCTGGCATTGAGGAATGAGCCTGGCTAGGTGGTCGATGTTGCAGTGGGGGAGCATTTCGGGAACAGTGACCATAATTCCATAAGTTTTAAGGTACTTGTGGATAAGGATAAGAGTAGTCCTCGGGTGAAGGTGCTAAATTGGGGGAAGGCTAATTATAACAATATTAGGCAGGAACTGAAGAATTTAGATTGGGGGCGGCTGTTTGAGGGTAAATCAACATCTGACATGTGGGAGTCTTTCAAACGTCAGCTGATTAGAATCCAGGACCGGCATGTTCTGGAAAAAAGACAAGTTTGGCAAGTTTCGGGAAGCTTGGATAACACGGGATATTGTGAGCCTAGTCAAAAAGAAAAAGGAAGCATTTGTAAGGGCTGGAAGGCGAGGAACAGACGAAGCCCTTGAGGAATATAAAGACAGTGGGAAGGAACTTAAGCAAGGAGTTAGGAGGGCTAAAAGGGGACATGAAAAGTCATTGGCAAACAGGATTAAGGAAAATCCCAAGGCTTTTTATACATATATAAAGAGCAAGAGCGTAACCAGGGAAAGGGTTGACCCACTCAAGGACAGAGATGGGAATCCATGTGTGGAGCCAGAGGAAATGGGTGAGGTGCTAAATGAGTACTTTGCATCAGTATTCACCAAAGTGAAGGACTTGGTGGATGATGAGCCTAGGGAAGGGAGTGCAGATAGTCTCAGTCATTTCGTTAACAATAAGGAGGAGGTGTTGCGTGTCTTGCAAAGCATTAAGGTAGAAAAGTCTCCAGGGCCTGATGGGATCCACCCGAGAATACTGAGGGAGGCAAGTGAAGAAATTGCTGGGGCCTTGGCAGAAATCTTTGCATCCTCATTTGCTACAGGTGAGTTCCTAGAGGACTGGAGAATAGACAATGTTGCTCCTTTGTTAAGAAGGGTGCAAGGATAATCCAGGAAATTATAGGCTGGTGAGCCTTACGCCAGTGGTAGGGAAACTATTAGAGAGGATTATTCGGGACAGGATTTACTCCCATTTGGAAACAAACGAACTTATTAGTGAGAGACAGCATGGTTTTGTGAAGGGGAGGTCGTGTCTTACTAATTTGATTGAGTTTTTTGAGGAAGTGACGAAGATGATTGATGAAGGAAGGGCAGTGGATGTTGTCTATATGGACTTTACTAAAGCCTTTGACAAGGTCCCGCATGGCAGACTGGTACGAAAGGTGAAGTCAAACAGGATCAGAGGTGAGCTAGCAAGATGGATACAGAACCTGCTTGGTCTTCGAAGACAGAGGCTAACAGTGGATGGGCGTTTTTCTGAATGGAGGGATGTGACTAGTTGTTCCGCAGGGATCATTGCTGGGACCATTGATGTTTGTAGTATATATAAATGATTTGGAGGAAAATGTAGCTGGTCTGATTAATAAGTTTGCGAAAGACACAAAGGTTGGTGGAGTTGCGGATAATGATGAGGATTGTCAGAGAATACAGCAGGATATAGATCAGTTGGAGACTTGGGTGGAGAAATGGCAGATGGAGTTTAATCCGGAAAAATGTGAGGTAATGCATTTTGGAAGGTCTAATGCAGGTGGGAGGTATACAGTAAATGGCAGAACCCTGAGGAGTATTCATAGGCAGAGGGATCTGGGCGTACAGGTCCACAGGTCACTTGCCTTCATCGGTCGAGGCACAGAGCATAAAAATTGCCAAGTCATGTTGCAGCTGTACAAAACAGTCCTAACTTCTCCAGCCTGTCTTCATAACTGAAAATCCTCATCCCGGGAATCATTCAAGTGAATATTTTCTGTACTCTCTCCAATGCCCTCACGTCCTTCCTAAAGTGTGGCACTCAGAACTGGACGCAATGTCACAGCTGAGGCTGAAATAGTGTCTTATATAAGTTCAACATAACTTCCTTGCTCTTGTACTCTATGCCCCTATTAATAAAGCCCAGGATACTGCATGCTTTATTAAACACTTTCTCAACCTGTCCTCCCGCCTTCAATGACTTCTGCACATATACACACAGGTCCCTCTGCTCCTGCATACCCTATAGAATTGTCCCCTTGATTGTATATTGTCTCCCCGTGTTCTTCCCATCAACATGAATCACTTCACATTTCTCTGTACTGAACTTCATCTGCCACCTGTCTGCCCATTCCACCAACTTGTGTGTGTCCTTTTGAAGTTCTACACTATCCTCCTCACAGTTCACAATGCTTCCAACTTTCGTGTCAGCTGCAAACGTTGAAATTGTGCCCTGTACACCCAGGTTTAGGTCCTTAATATATATCAGGAAAAGCAAGGATCCCAACACTGATGTCTGGGGGAATCCAATGCAAACCTTCCTCCAGCCTGTAAAGCATCCATTAACCACTACTCTTTGTTTCCTGTCACTCAACTAATTTCGTATCCATGTTGCTACCGTCCCTTTTATTCCATGTGCTGCAGGTTTGCTCACAGGTCTGTTGCGTGGCATTGTATCAAAAGGTTTTTGCATGCAGGGAATAGTTAAATGTCTGGAATGCACTGCTTGGGAATGGTGGAGGCAGGTTCATTTGAAACTGAATAGACCGTTATATGAAAGTCAATGTACACCGCATCAACAGAATTGCCCTCACCAACTCTCTCTGATACCAACTCAAACATCTCCAGCAAATTAGTTAAACATGATGTTCTCTCAAGAAATCCATGCTGGCTTGTTTAATTAACTCGCATTTTTCCATGTGACGATTAGCTTTGTCCAAGATTATTTCTTTCTAGAAGTTTTCCCACCACCGAAGTTTAACTGACAGGCCTGTAGTTGCTGGCCTTACCTTTACACCCTTTTTTGAACAAGGGTGTAACGTTTGCAATTCTCCAGTCCTCTGGCATCACCCCCAAGTCTAAGAAAGACTGAAATATTATGTCCAGTGCCTCTGCGATTTCCACCCTCACTTCCCTCAGTATCCTTGGATGCATCTCATCTGTTCCTGATGCTTTATTCAATTTAAGTCCAGACAGCCTATCTAATACTTCCTCTTTATCAATTTTAAACCCCACTAGTGTCTGACTTACCTCCTCTTTCAACATTGTCTGGGTTGCATCTTAGAATCATAGAAATTTTACGGCACAGAGAGAGGCCATTTGGCCCATCGTGTCTCTGCTGTCCAAAAAACGACCCATCCATTGTAATCCTGCCTTCCAGCATTTGATAGATTACAGCACTTGAGGTGCATATCCAGACACCTTTTGAATGAGTTCTGGGTTTCTGCCTCAACTACCCTTTCAGAAAGTGTGTTCCAGACTCCCACCACCCGCTGGGTGAAAAATAAAATCCGCAGCTCCCTTTTAATCTTTCTACCAATCACTTTAAGTCCATGCCCCCTCGTCACTGACCTCTTTGCTAAGGTGAATGGACCCTTCACCTCCACTCTATCCAGGCCCCTCCCGGTTTAGTACATTTCAATCAGATTTCCCCTCAGCCTTCTCTATTCCAAGAAAAACAACCCCAGCCTGTCCAATCTTTCCTCATAGCTGCATTTTTCCAGTCCTGGCAACATCCTCGTAAATCTCCTGTGTACCCTCTCTAGTGCAATTACATCCCTTCTGTAATGAGCTGACCAGAACTGCACACAGTACTCAAGTTGTGTGCTAACCATGAGTTATAGAATTCTAGCATAACCTCCCTGCTCGTATATTCTATACCTCAGCTAATAATGGAAAGGATTCCATATCTTCATCCTTGGTAAAGACAGGTGGAAATTATTCATTTAGTACCTCAGCTATATCCACTGCCTCCATATGCAAATCCCCTTTATGGTCCTGAGTCGGCCCCATTGTTCCTTTTACTACCCTTTTACTATTTCGATGCCTATAGAAAACTTTGGGATTTCCTTCAATGATCGCCTCTTTTCATGCTCACTCTTTGCTTCCCTTTTTTGCTTTTTCCCTTCCCCTCTGGACCTTCAATATTCAGCCTGCTTCTCAATAGTGTTTTCTACCTGATGTCTGTTATATCAGGCATAAACTTGTCAACTTTTCGTGCGACCGTCAAAGATCTGTCTGAATACACAGCAAGACTCTCTGTTCCTGTCTCCTCATTTAAACAATGCCAATTTGTTTCTGTTGCCTTCCCTTACACTTCCTACCCAAATGTCTCACTTCACACTTCACTGTGTTAACTAATATTTGCCATGCGCCTGCAAATTTCACCATTCAGTCTCTGTCCTCCTGAAGTGTGTTACTATCCTTCTCATTGTTTATTAACATTTCTGCCTTTCCTGCCATCTGAAATATTTGACATTATCACCTCTGTACACAAGCCCATTGCATTAACATACAGCAACAGTGACCCTGGGGAACCCCATTGACTACTTCCCTCCAGACTGAGCAACAATCATTCTCCACTATTCTCTACTTTCTGTCACTGAGCTAATTTCCCACATGCTGACATTGAAAACAAAAGAACAGACTTCCATTTATGAAACGCCTTTCATGACCACTGCATGTTCCAAAGTGAATACTTCTTAATGTATACTTCTTAATGTATACTTCCAATGAATACTTCTTAAAGCGAAGTCACTCTTGTAATGTAGGAAACAGGCAGACAATTTCTGCACAGCAAGATCCCACAAGCAGCAATGTGATAATGATCAGATCTGTTTTTGTGATGTTGATTGAAGGAAACATTTTGACCAGGACACCGGGAATAATTCCCCGGCCCTGCTTCTACATAGTGCGATGGGATCTTTGACATCCACCTGAGAGGACAGACTGCAACTTGGTTTAAAGTTTCATTCGCTAGACTGCACCTCTGACAGTGCAACACACCCTCAATACTGCACTGCAATGTCAGCATTGATTCTTGTGATCAAGTCCTGCAGTGACACTTGATCCTGGAAGCTTGTGACTGAAAGGGGAGAGAGCTACAAACTGAACCACGGCTGATATTGGTCCTTTTATCCCATGTGTTTCTAATTCGGTAACATGGCTTTTATGTGGTACTTTATCAAACTCCTTGTGAAAGAATAGGAATATTGTGAAAGTCCAGGTGGGAACCATCATAGATTCATAGAATAGCACATACAGAATGAGGTCATTCGGCCCATCAAGTCTGTGCTGGCCCTTTCCAAGAGCAATCCAGTTAGTCCCACTCCCTGGCTCTTTCACTGTATCCTTGCATTTTTTTCTCCTTCAGATATTTATCCAATTCCCATTTGGGATCTACTATTGAATCTGTATCCATCGGTCTATCAGACATTGCATTCCAAATCCAAACCACTCAGAAACAAAAATTCTCATGTCTGCTTCTTTTACCAATCGCCTTAAATCTGTGTCTCTTGGACATTGGAAATAGTTTCTCTTTATTTAATTTATCTAAATCCTTCCGAATGTTAAACACCTCAATCAAATCTCCTCTGAAAGATCTTTGCTCTAAGCAGAACAACCCCAGCAACATAACTGTAATCCCTCATACCCTGACAAATTCTAGCAAAACAGTTCTGTACCCTCTCCGAAGGCTTCATGTCCTTCCTAAAGTGTGGTTCCCAGTATTCGACACAAGACTCCAGGTGAAGCTGAACTAGTATTTTATATATGTTTCACATAATGTCCTTGCTTTTGTTCTTTTTGCCTCTATTTATAAACCCTAGGATCCCATATATTTATGTACTGTCAAGATAACCTTTCCTGCCACCTTCAAAGATTTGTACACAAACACCCCAGGTGTCTCTGTTATTTCGCCACCTTTATAGTTGTACCATTTAACTTGTACTGTCTCTCCTCATTCATCCTTTCAAAATGTATTACCTCACACATCTGCAATGTAAATTAAATATTGAGAAGATTGAAGCCATTGTTTTCTGTCTCTGCTCCAAACATTTCCTTGTTACACACTCCATCCCTCTCCTTTGTAAATGTTTGAGACTAAGCCAAACTGTTCACAGACTTAGTTACATAGTTAACCCTGAGATGTCTTGAGATGAGCTTCCCACCAAATATTCACACCATCACTAAAATGGCTTATCTCCACCCCCCGTGGAGTTGCTTTGCTGATAAAAGAGTAAATGAACGCAATAGTGAGGCAGGATATTAGCTCTGATGTTATCGAATCTGTATGGGTAGAGCTGAAAAACACTCAGGGGAAGAAAACGTTAGTGGGGGTTGTATATAGACCCCCAAACTGTAGTGCTGAATTTGGGAATGGCATTGAACAGGAAATTAGAGACGCATGCGATAAAGGAACATCTGTAATTATTGGTTTCTTGAATCTGCATATAGATTGGGCAAATCAAATTGGTCAGAATACACTGTGGAGGAATTCCTGGGGAATATGCGGGATGGTTTTCGGGGCCAATTCTTTGAGGAACCAACTGGAGAACAGGCCATCCTAGACTGGCCATTGTGTAATGAGAGAGGAATAATTGACAATCTAGTAGTGCCAGATCCCTCGGGGATGAGCGACCATAATATGATAGAATTCTTCATCGCAATGGAGAGTGACCTAATTGATTCTGAGACTAGAGTCGTGAATCTTAATAAAGTAAGCTACGAAGGTATGAGGCATGAGTTGTCGACCATACATTGACAACTTAAAGAGATGACGGTGGAAAGGCAATGGCAAACATTCAAAGAGCACATTGATGAACTGCCACAATTGTTTACTCCTGTCTGGCGCAAAAGTAAAACGGAAAAGGCAGCCAAATCATGGCTTACAAGGAAAATTAGAGATCGCATTAGATCCAAGGAAGAGGCAAATAAATTTCCCAGAAAAAAAACGACAGACCTGAGGATTGGGAGCATTTTAAAACTCAGCAAAGGAGCTCCAAGGGATTGATTGACAAGTGGAAAATGGAGCTCGAGAGTAAGCTTGCAGGGAACATAAAAACTGACTGTAAATGAATCTACAGGTATGTGAAGCGGAAAAGATTGGTGAAGACAAATGTTGGTCCGTTACAGTCAGAAACAGGGACATTTATTATGGAAAACAATTAAATGGCTGACCATTTAACTGAGAGAGGGGAATATGCAGCGACACCTGGGTGTTCTCGTACTCCAGTCACTGAAGGCAAGCATGCAGATGCAACATTCGGTAGAAAAAGGCGAATGTTATGTTGACCTTTATAGCGAGAGGATTCGAGTACAGGAGCAGGGATGTTTTGCTGCAATTATACAGGGCGTTGGTGAGGCCGCACTTGTAATATTGTGTGTAGTTTTGGTCTCCTTATCGGAGGAAGGGTGTTCGTGCTATAGAGGGAGTACAGTAGAGTTTTACCAGACTGATTCCTGGGATGGCGGGACTGACGTATGAGGAGTGATTAAGTCGGTTAGGACTATATTCACTGGAATTCAGAAGAGTGAGGAGGGATCTCATCGAAACCTATAACATTCTAACATGACTTGTCAGGGTAGATGCAGGAAGGATGTTCCTGATGTTGGGGGAGTCCAGAGCCAGGGGTCATAGTCTAAGGATACGGGGTAAAACTTTCAGTACTGAGATGAGGAGAAGTTTCTTCACCCAGAGAGGTGTAAGCCTGTGGAAATCTGTCATCACGCCCATATCCAAGGGGGATTGGAAGATTCTGGCCAGTGCCTCGGCTAGTTCCACCATTCCCTCCCTCAGCGAACCTCATACATTCCATCCAGACTGGGTAAATGTTCAAATTTATTGTGGTACAAAAAATGTTGGATTGAAAAGGGTTAACTGAATCTGTTTGTTCCGTGACTGTAATTAATGTCAGTCTCCATGGACCCTAATTGTGTTTTCCATCTTCTATTAATAAGGGGCTTCTTTCAATGTGTTATTCCATAGTGTCAGTGGGAGCATCAGCACCAGCACTATCAGAGATCAGCTGCTCCAGAGAGATAGAGAGAGGATAGATCAGAATCTGAGAACAAAAGACTGGAATGTTACAACAATGGGTCAGAATCTGAGAACAATAGATTGGAATGTTACAGCAATGGACAGGAGTTTATCCTCGGTTATTTACTATCTTTCTACATATCATGATTGGTACTCATTAAACGATCGTATCTATTTCACATTGAGGATTATTCAATACATTTACTATCCCATTCTGGCTATTATTGGTGTCCCTGGTAAGTGTCTCTATCCAACTATTAATTCTTTAAACCATGTTTAACTGCATTACTGCTCCTGTAATTTACTATGCACTTCTTGCTGCTGTTGTATGCCTGGTGAATATCTTCAGCTATTAGCTCTATAAACCATTGTCAAGTGTATTACAGTTCTTGTCATTTACTCTCTCTGCTACTGTTGCTGTCTCTGTTTCAGGCTAGGAGATCTGTAAGCCCTGTTTCACTGAAATACTGTTCTGTAATGTAAATTTTGGGAAGACTGAAGCCAGTGTCATTGGTCTCCATCTCAAACTCCATCCCCTATCTGGGAAGCACATACTCCACCCTGCCCAATATCTGAGCTTGAACCAGACTGTTTACAACTTCTGTGTTACATTTAAGCCTGAGCTGAGTTCATCTCCATATTCTCTCCAAAACCAAGTGTGCCGACTACCACCTCCGTGAAATCACCCATCTCCATTTCTGCCTCAGCCCATCTGCTGCATAAACCCTCATCCGTGTCACGGTTAAATCCACACTTGACTATTCCAATTCCATCTTGGTCACCCTCCCAGTTATAAACCTCCATAAACCACAGCCCATCTAGAACTCTGCTGCCTGTATCGTAACTCACACCAAATCCCGATCACCCATCACCGCTGTGCTCACTCATCTACATTGGCTCCCAGTCTGGCAACACCTTAATTTTAATATTCTCATTCTTGCGTTTGAATCGCTCCATGGCCCACCCCTCCATTTATTCACTTTCCCCTGTCCATTTCATATATTCCTGCAACTCTTTTGACTTCAATCTTTTTTCAGTTCTCCTTTTAAAGTCAATTTATTTCACTCTGTATGTGTCCCGAGCCACGATTTTAGACTCTGCATCATGACTGCTGCTGACGGTACAGAATTGGGATCCATAAAGAGATGTGAATCGCACAGCCGGCCACTTCCGGTGCGGTCTGCACAATATCCCATGCTGAGCGGGGCTCCAGCCCAGTCGCATCATCTTTGTGCTGTCAGCGTGGTCTTCACAGCCGGCCACTTCTACAGTGGCCTGCACAGTGTCCCAAACTGCGCAGGGCTCTCGTTCAATTGTACCTTGTATGTGTTGTTCCTTTGAGGGTGGATTTGAAAGTGATGTCAATGTACCATAGCAGCAGCTTTGATGTACTTCTTTGAAACTTGGTCTGTGCATGTTCACTGACCGCCTGTGGTAGTCACTCTCAGCTGAACATTCATTCAGCAGCACGAGGAACCCCCTCTAGTGTTATTTAAAAGGACCAGCATCCAACATGCAGGTGAGGGGCTTTTGACTTACTTCTGCTATTGTCAAGTTAGTGGAGGTGCTGTGGATGGTTTTCTGGAGGATGTGCTGTGAGCTGCTGCAGCCATACAGGGAGGACAGAGGATTTGGTGACCCAACTCTGAACGAGGTATGGGGACTGTCGGTACAGTGTCTCTGGGTCTGTAACATGACCAACAAATGGAGCAGAGGCTGCAGAGAGGGGAAACTCTGTAAAGAGAAAGGAGAGGGGGCCCTACCCACCCCGGGTTTTCTAAGAGCACTTTTCCTACCTGCACCTAACCCAGGAGGTGACTCTGATTCAATAAGGAGGTGGTCACAGAGCACTGTTACTTCCTGTATCACAACCTGGAGCCTCAGACCAGGGTGAGGACGGAGCTGTCAGTGGCAGTTAAGGTCACAGATTCATTGACCTTCTGTGTATCTGCCTCCCAGAAATCCCTGAGCCATGTGGGCCAGCCACAAAGGACACTTCCAACAGCCAAAGACTTCAAGAATACAACTTCGGCCAGATGACCTTCGAATCGTCCAACTTCACAGAATGAGTATTTTATTTTTATATTTATTCTGGACTCTAATCTACTCCTTTCCCTGATGTCTCTGTTTGTAGTAATCTGTATGCTTGGAAGGCCCACAGTCGCATGTGGTTTTCTAACTTGTGATGTTATCTGGAGAGAGAGACGGAGAGAGGGAGATGGAGACACAGCCCTTCAGCTTCTGCACAGTTTGAATCACTGACTTGTCTGTCTTTGTCCAGGGGAAGCTCCCAGCTTTCACAGAGATGGACAGAGGGTCTCATGACTGCCTCACTTTATTCTCTTGACCCTCATAAAGAGATTCAAGGTTCGAAACTTCTATCTCCCCAGGGTTCAGGAAACCAGTATTTACACTTGGAGGTGTTTGCTCTTTCAAAGTCAACGTGTCAGGAGGGCCCTGTATGCCGTGTTAATGAATGTAATGTTCGGGAATGCATTCACTGGAGCCAGCCAATGATTTGGGTCGAGGCACATCAGACATGTTGGAGGCCTTGGAATGTGAAAAGGTGTTTCAGATGCCAATTGCGGTGGCCAACTTGGCTGCCAGTTTTTTCAAGGTTAACTGTAGGATTTTTTTCCACTAAACGTTCAGTGTAAATTTCTAATCGATGAATTAAATTCCTCATTTGACATATTGTGTTATCTTGACACCACTGCAGAACATGGGAAGAAATGTGATGATAGGAACATTTCATTACAGAATTGTGGGAAGAAAAAGAAAGAAACACACATTCATTCTCAATAATCACTTCTCAAATTCACACATTACCCTTAGAATTACTGCAGCTGACATTGTCTGTTACAGTTGTGCTGATTTAATTTTCTGGAGTTTTGTCTGGGATATGTCGGGTTCACCCTGGACATTGCATCAACAATTACATTCATTTTTTCTCTCCTGCAATGAGGCTTAAACCATTCAGGTTCCTGCACCTTGATAATCTTTCTCTCTAAACTGACAGTGTGTAATAAATTGTTTTTTTAGCCCCTGTGAGATGTCTGAGATTTCCTCTGGGCCTTTGTTTTTGCTGAGTTCTGCTTTGAAATTGTTGGGTTTGATTAGATTTGTGTTTGGGATCTGATCATTGGGTGCTTCAGTGGGTAGATCCACACTGACCTTACTTTGAGCATTCTGGTGAGGTACACAAGTGCTGTTTACTTTAGGGTATTGTCCCTTCCCTTTTCTCTTTACTATGGGGAGAATATTTTTCCTAATCTGGACTATGTCCTCTGTGACATTAGTGCTCGCAAATGTCTGTCCAGCTTTGACTGCACTCTCCTATGGCAATTCGACTAGGTGAGGCATCTCCCTTACCATTGGCATGCCTTTTGGGAAGGGTCCTTGTCCTTGCAGCTTTCTGTAAATGCTGTTAGCAACCTTTTTAGGGTGCCTCTTTGACCTGCATTTAAGGAGGAGAGCGTTTGGTCCAATTGATCAAACATTTCAGAGTTGGCTAATCGGAGAATAGGGGATTCTGGTTGGGAAACCTCCTGGACCTCCTCTAACCTATCCTCACTGTCCTTTTAAATCCTCCCATTCTGACTGTCTGACAGATCTGTACTTGTCTGTCCCCTCCACAGACTTTCCTTTTTTGCCTTTGGTCTGGGTGTCAATGAAATAATTTACCTGACTGTTCATTTTGCCACTCGATATGGACCACTGAACCGGGCTTTCAGGGTTCACGCTGCATTGGGAGTAGTAACAGTACATGGTCTCTGGGCTGAAATGTTCTAGCCTTGGCATTTTTGCCTGCTTATCTATTCATAGCTGCCTGGGAGGTGTTTAGGTGTTCCTGAGCCATTGCACAGGCTCCCCTGAGCCGCTCCCAGAACATGGTAATGTGGTCTAACATGGAAGACACTTCCCTGCGTCTCAAAAACTTCTCCTTGATTAGTTTAAGAGGACCTCTCACCTCGTGTCCATAAACTAATTCAAAGAGACTAAACCCAGTGGACTCATTAGATAAGTCCCGGTAACCAACAGGTGAAATCCCAGCCCGTTGTCCCAGTCATGGGGTTACTCATAGCAGTATGGCCTGATCATTGTCTTGAGGGTCTGGTGGTACCGCTACAAAGCCCCTTGTGACTGTGGCTGGTAGGCTGAGGACTTTAGCTGGGTTATGTCCAGAATACCCATGACCTATTCAAAAATACTGGACAGAGAATATGTGCCCTGATCCGACTGGATCTGAGCAAGCGGCCCATATTGGGTAAAGAACTGAGTTAGCCCCTCCACCACTACCTTGGCAGAGATAGTTATTTGGGAGAATGGCCTCTGGGAATCGGGTCACAACATCCATAATGCTGGGAAGATACATGTTTTCACTTGTTTTCCACTTGTTTTCAGCAGGTGTCCCAAGCGATCCACCAGCACTATGCTGAAGGGTTCCCAAATAGCAGCTATGGGAATTAGGGGTGCAGGTTTCCTGGCTTCCAGGGCTTCCCCACAACCTGGCACATGTGACCAGTTTTACAGAACTCCACCACATCTTTGTGGAGTTGTGCCCAGTCAAAATGCTGTCTTATGCGGGCTTCGATTTTCCATACACTGCCATGTCCAGTCATTGGAAGCTCGTGGACCATTCTTAATATTTATTTAAGGTACCTCGGCAGCACTGTCTGGTGAACCACTGTCCACTCTTCATCCGCAGGTCTGTGAGGAGATCTCCCCTTCCTCGTCAGCGCCTCATTCTTTAAATAGTAGCACCCTGCAACTCCCTCTGCTTCAGTTTTGGTTTGGACAGTCTGTGCTATTATTTAACACTGGGTCGGGATGTTGAACCTCAACTAAGGAGGATCTGTTTAGAAAACCCTTTGTGTCCTCTAACTTCCCAAAGAAGGTTTCCGGCAACCAGACAGTAGGGTCATCCGTCTGCAGTGTCAGTTCAGGAGATTGTTTGGCCATGGGGCGAGTCACCACATGATCAGGGAGAATGCCAGTGAACTTCTCCTGTGACTGCTCTGTCTCCCAAACCTCTTTTGGTCTCCCTAGAACTACTAGGGAAGCTGCCACCTTTTCCCCTTTCAGATCATTACCCAGGAGCAGGTCGACCCATCCACTGGTAAACTAGGTACAATCCACATGGTTACCAGTCCTGAAACTGAGTCATACTCCAAGAGCAGCCGATATAAAGGTTTGGACATATACTGTCTTCCGATACCATTCACTAACACGCTAGCATTCACTGCACGCTCGGAGGAAGGTCATGCCTTTTCCCAGCATCAGAGATTGGGTGGCCCCTGTATCCCTCAGTATGACTATGGGCTTGCTTGCCTCAGTCGAGGGGGATAGGGTCACGTTTCCTTGGGATACAAATACCTGGTAACTCTCAGGGATTTTGTTAAGTTTTCCCACACTCTCTGTGGTAGATTTACTGGGTCTGACTGCCGCAGTTAAAGGCACAGCCTGATCTGCTGTGCTTTTCATTCGGTCAGCTTTCCCTGCACTGATCCGATGGACCCTGATTAATCCTACAGGTTTTCCCCGTCATTTCCATTATTCAACTCAATAATTAGTGTAAAACACACAGATCTTCGGCCGTTACTCCTGCTCTCAGTACCGTCCTATTTAGCCTGAGGAGGCCTCCCTCTGTGTCCAGCTTTTCCTTCTTGCTCATGTCTGTTCGGGCTCCAATCACCCTTCTATCTTTTAACCTCAGGTCTTTGGGGTTAATAGGGAAGGGTTTCCCTTTGGGGTAAGGCCTTATGTACAAGGGAAAATTTGTCAGTTAGCATTGCAACATGCCTGGCTCCTTGAACCTTTTGTTCCTCTATGTGGGTTTTAATGGAAGGAGGAGCGAGTTTTCGAACTCCTCGAGAAGGATCACCACTCTGAGGTTGTCATATGTGGGATGTATCTTGAGTGTCTGCATCTACTGGTCAAAGGTAAACACCAAAACAGACTGTACAATCTTCTTTAGATACGTTAAAAGGTAACGTTGAGCTCAGACAAATGTGGGTCCATTACAGGCAGAGTCAGGAGAATTTATAATGGGAAATAGAGAAATGACAGAGAAGTTAAATGAATATTTTGCGTCTGTCTTCACTGAGGAAGATGCAAGAAATCTCCCAGAATTAGAGATCCAAGGGGTTTGGGAGAATGAGGAATTGAAGGAAATTAGTATTAGTAAGAAGTTTCTATTGGAGACATTAATAGGACTGATGTTTGTCAGTTACCCAGGATCTGAAAGTCTACATCCCAGAGTGTTGACGGAAGTAGCAATGGAGATTGTTCATGCATTGGTGATCATCCTTAAAAATTCTATCAATTCTGGAACGCTTCCTGCAGATTGGAAGGTCGCACATGTCACCCCACTATTTAAGAAGTGAGGAAAAGAGAAAATTGGGAACGACAGACCTGTTAGCCTTACATCAGTACTAGGGAAATTGCTAGAATCTATTCTAAAGTATGCGATAAATGGATCTGATTGGGCATAGGCAACATGGATTTATAAATGGGAAATCTTGCTTGCTGAACCTGTTGGAGTTTTTTTAGGATGTTACTATCAGAATAGGAAAGGGGAGCCGGTGGATTTTCCGAAGGCTTTTGATAAAGAGCCCTACAGGAAGTTGGTAAGCAAAATTAAGGAACATGGGATAGCAGGTAATATACCGACATGCAGTAAGGACTGGTTAACAGGCAGGAAACAGAGAGTAGGAACAAACGGGATATTCTTGCATTGGCAGGCTGTGAAAAGTGGAGTACCGCAGGGATGAGTGCTTGGGCCCAGGCTGTTCACAATATCCATCAATGATTTGGATATGGGGACCAAAGTGATATTTTCAACTTTGCAGATGACACAAAACTAGGTGGGAATGTGTGTTGTGAGGAAGATGCAAAGCGGCTTCAAGGGGATTTGGACAGACTTAGTGGGCAAGAATGTGGCAGATGGAGTATAATGTGGAAAAATGTGAGGTTAGCCACTTTGATAGAATGAATAGATGTGCAGAGTATTTTTTTTTTAAATGGTAAGAGATTAGAAAGTGCAGATGCACAAAGGGACCTGGGTGTCCTCATCAATAGGTCACTGAAAGATAACATGCAGGTGCAGCAAGCAATTAGGAAGGCTAATGGTATGTTAGCATTTATCACAAGACCATTTGTGTACAGGAGTAGTGAAGTCTTGCTGCAGTTGTATAGATGCTTGGTTAGACTGCATTTGGAGTACTGTGTGCAGAAAGGTCCCCTTACCTGAGGAAGGATATTATGACAACAGAGGGAGTGAAAAGAAGGTTCACCAGACTTGTTCCCGGGATGGTGGGACTGTCCTATGAAGAGAGATTGTGGAAACTGGGCCTGTACTCTCCCGAGATTCGAAGAATGAGAGATGATCTCATTGAATCCTACAAAAATATTTAAAGGGATAGACAGAGTAGTCGCAGCTAACATGTTTTTCCTGGTGGGGGAGTCTAGAAAAAGCAGACACAATTTCAAAACGAGAGATGCCCTCTGAAATAGCCTAGGAAGCCATTCAGTTGCACCTAAACGCTACAACGTCCATAAAAAGGAACGAAACAGGACAGACCACCAGGCATCGACCAAGGCACCAGAAACGAAAACAGCAAACCCAGTCCTGTCGACCCTGCAAAATCCTCCTTACTAACAACTTGCGGATTGGACCGACGTTGGGAGAGCTGTCCCACAGACTAGTCAAGCAACAGCCTGACATAGTCATACTCACGGAATCACACCTTACAGACAATGTCCCAGACACTGCCAGCACCATCCCCGGGTACGTCCTGTCCCACCGGCAGGACAGACCAACCAGAGGTGGTGGCACAGTGGTATAAAGTAGGGAGGGAGTTGCCCTGGGAGTCCTCAACATCGACTCTGGACCCCATGAAGTCTCATGGCATCAGGTTAAATATGGGCAAGGTAAGCTCCTACTGATTACCACCTACCGCCCTCCCTCAGCTGAGGACTCAGTACTCCTCCATGTTGAATACCACTTGGAGGAAGCTCTGAGGGTGGCAAGGGCACAAAATGTACTCTGGGTGGGGGAATTCAATGTCCATCACCATGAGTGGCTCGGTAGCATCACTACTGACCGAGCTAGCCGAGTCCTAAATGACATGGCTGCTAGACTGGGTCTGCGGCAGGTGGTGGGGGAACCAACACGAGGGAAGAACATACTTGATCTCGGCCTCACCAATCTGCCGGCCGCAGATGCATCTGCCCATGACAGTATTGGTAGGATTGACCACCGCACAGTCCTTGTGGAGATGAAGTCCCGCCTTCACACTTCACATTGAGGATACCATCCATCGTGTTGTGTGGCGCTATCATCGTGCTAAATGGGATAGATTTCGAACAGATCTAGCAATGCAACACTGGGCATCCATGAGGCGCTGTGGGCCATCAGCAGCAGCAGAATTGTACTCAACCACTACCTGTAACCTCATGGCCCGGCATATCCCCTACTCTACCATTATGTTCAAGCCAAGAGACCAACCCTGCTTCAATGAAGAGTGCAGGAGGGCATGCCAGGAGCAGCACCAGGCATACCTCAAAATGAGCTGTCAACCTGGTGAAGCTACAACCCAGGACTACTTGCATGCCAAACTGCGTAAGCAGCATGCGATGGACAGAGCTAAGCGATCCCATAACCAACGGATCAGATCAAATCTCTAGTCCTGCCACATCCAGCTGAGAATGGTGGTGGACAATTAAACAACTGACTGGAGGAGGTGGCTCCACAAATATCCCTATCCTCAATGATGGGGGAGCCCAGCACACCAGTGCAAAAGATAAGGCTGAAGCATTTGCAACAATCTTCAGTCAGACGTGCCGAGTTGATGATCCATCTCGGCCTCCTCCTGTCGTTCCCAGCATCACAAATGCTAGACTTCAGCCAATTCGATTCACTTCACGTGATGTCAAGAAACGACTGAAGGCACTGGATACTGCAAAAGCTATGGGCCCTGACAATATTCGGGCAATAGTACAGAAGACCTGTGCTCCAGAACTTGCCGCACCCCTAGCCAAGCTGTTCCAGTACAGCTACAACACTGGCATCTACACTGCAATGTGGAATATTGCCCTGGTATGTCCTGTACACAAAAAGCAGGCCAAGTCAAACCGGGCAATTTACCGCCCCATTAGCCTGCTCTCATCAATCAGTAAAGTGATGGAAGGTATCATCAACAGTGCCATCAAGCAGCACTTGCTCAGCAATAACCTGCTCAGTGACGCATAGTTTGTGTTCCGCCACGCCCACTCAGCTCCTGACCTCATTACAGCCTTGGTTCAAACATGGACTAAAGAGTTGAACTCAAGAGATGAGGTGAGAGTGACTGACCTTGACATCAAGGCAGCATTTGACTGAGTATGGCATTAAGGAGCCACAAAACTGAGGTCAATGGGAATCAGGAAAAAACCCTCCACTCGCTGGAGTCATACCTAGCACAAAGGACGATGGTTGTTGTTGTTGGAAGTCAATCATCTGATCTTCAGGACATCACTGCAGGAGTTCCTCAGGGTAGTGTCCTAGGCCCAACCATCTTCAACTGCTTCATCAATGACCTTCCTTCAATCATCATGTCAGAAGTGGGGATGTTCGCTGATGAATGCACAATGTTCAGCACCATTCGTGACTCCTCAGATACTGAAGCAGTCTGTGTAGAAATGCAGCAAGACCAGGACAATATCCAGGCTTGGACTGAAAAGTGGCAAGTAACATTCACGCCACACAAGTGCCAGGCAATGACCATCTCCAACAAGAGATAATCTAACCATCTCCCCTTGGCATTCAACGGCATTCCCATCGCTGAATCCCCACTATCAACATCCTAGGGGCTATCATTGACCAGAAACTGAACAGGAGTGGCCATATAAATACCGTGGCTACAATAGCAGGTCAGAGGCTTGGAATCCTACGGCGAGTAACTCACCTCCTGACTCCCCAAAGCCTGTCCACCGTCTACAAGGCACCAGTCAGGAGTGTGATGGAATACTCTCCGCTTGCCTGGATGGGTTCAGCCCCTCCAAGTCACACATCTTCCTGACTTGGAACTATATCGCCGTTCCATCACTGTCGCTGGTTCAAAATCCTGGAACTCCCTTCCAAACAGCACTGTGGGTGCACCTAACCCACATGGACTGCAGCGGTTCAAGAAGGTAGCTCACCACCACCTTCTCAAGGGCAATTAGGGATGGGCAAGAAATGCTGGCCTGGCCAGTGACGCCCTCATCCCATGAATGAATAAAAAAAAGAAGCCACTTAGGACGGCGATGAGAAGGAATTTCTTTACTCAGAGGGTTATGAATCTTTGGAATTCTCTGCCCCAGAGAGCTGTGGAAGCTCAGTCATTGAGTCTGTTTAAAGCAAAGATTGACAGTTTTCTAAATGCCAATGACATAAAGGGATACGAGGATAGTGTGGGGAAAAGGCATTGAAATGGATGATCAGCCATGATCATATTGAATGGTGGAACTGGCTCGAAAGGCTGAATGGCTTACTTCAGCTCCTATGTTCCGAAATTCCTAAGCTGCTTAACTCTTTCAAACTCGAGGTCAGTTTAGTGAGGCTGCTTTCTGAGGGGTCGGAATATTTGATGTTACACTTCTGGTACTGTCGCATATGCACCCAGGATAGCATTTATCGTCATCTCATGATGTGATAAATGTTGATCTGGTAAACGTGAATAAACCACGTGTGCTTTTCCTGTTACTTTCCTTTGTAAAAACTGTGTCCGTCTCTCTGCCGATCATTTCAGCTGTTTTGCAAGATTTTCAAAAGTGATGAAAAATTCTGCCACATCCTCCTCATTGAACTTTGGAATGAACTGGGAGAACTTTAAGAGTTCAGCACATGGTCCTTCGCTCGGGGTAGTTCCCTCACTAGCTGTGCCTTCACTGGGTGTACTGGGTCTTCCTCTAGTTATTTGAGCCACCTTAACTCCCTTTCCTCCTTCTCCTTCTGGAACACTCTTACTTCTCACTTTCTTGACAAGCCATGTTATTCAACTTTTCAACAGAGAGGGATTTTAGCCTGTCCCAAGTTACTTCACTCTGTATGTAACTCCTTTATTGCGACTATAACTTCTTTATACAAAAAGGGAGAGAAACAGAAAGCTCCAAAAAATTATGAGGGGCATAGATAGGGTAGGTGGGAAGAATTTTTCCCTTAGTGGAGGGGTCAATAACCATGGGGCATTGACTTAAGTTAAGGGGCAGGAGGTTTAGAGGGGATTTGAGCAAAAACGTAATTCACCCAGAGTGTGGTTGGCTTCCAGAACACACTACCTGAAGCGGTGGTAGAGACAGGAACACTTTAGAAGTAGTTAGACGAGCACTTGAAATGCCATAGCTTAAAAGGTTACGGGCCAGGTGCTGGAAAATGGGATTAGAATGGATAGGCTTCTTGGCAGGCACAGACACAGTGGGCCGAAGGGGCTGTTTCTTTGCTGTATAACTCTGTGACTCTATGACACTTCCAATTTCTGGTTTGTCGTTGGGTTATGATCACTAGAACCTCCACATTTCTGTTACAGCCAGGTGAGGAGGGGTCCCAGACTCCCCTCATGTCCTATCTTTTATTTCACTGCAACGGGGTTTATTCCTTTTTAGCAGTGAACGTGCTGACCACCTAAGTGGGTTTTTTACCTTTTCCGATTGTTGTGATCGTGAAAGAACCAGTAGGACAGTTTTTCTTGAATTTAAACAAGAGGTGAGTTTATTATACTTTAAAATCTAAAATGACTCTAAATAAAATAATAAAAATATACGGTACACATTCACGCACACACTCACAGGCAAATCACACAAATATGTTACAGAGTGAGAAATACATTTGCATTTGGATTTCAGTCCAGAATAAATTAAAAATAAACAACGTCTGTGAGGTTGGATAATTCTGTGGTCTGCGCCTTTGCCATCCTTATTTATGAGTTTCATGTCACCTTCAAGCGTTGAAATTATGTTTTTTTACAGATACGTCTCGATCACTTGGATATCTATCCACACCCCTGAGAAACAGCACTGAAACTCCCCCAGTCTGAACAATTAACTTTCCAAATTTCGACTGGAAATACTATAGTTCGAGTACTTTAGATGGGTCAGTTTTTGTCCAGTGTGTGCAGGAAGGTTTTCTGACACAGTATGTAGACAGGCCAACCGGGGGCGATGCCACATTGGATTAGGTACTGGGTAATGAACCCGGCCAGGTGTTAGATTGAGATGTAGGTGAGCACTTTGGTGACACTGATCACAATTCGGTTAGGTTTACCTTAGCGATGGGCAGGGACAGGTATATACCGCAGGGCAAAAAATTATAGCTGGGGGAAAGGAAATTATGATGCGATTAGGCAAGATTTAGGATGCGTAGGATGGGGAAGGAAACTGCAGGGGATGGGAACAATCGAAATGTGGAGCTTATTCAAGGAGCAGCTGCTGCGTGTCCTTGATAAGTATGTACCTGTCAAGCAGGGAGGAAGTTGTCGAGTGAGGGAGCCGTGGTTTACTAAGAAGTTGAAGCGCTTGTCAAGAGGAAGAAGAAGGATTATGTCAGGATGAGACGTGAAGGCTCAGTTAGGGCGCTTGAGAGTTACAAGCTAGCCAGGAAGGATCTAAAGGGGGAGCTAAGAAGAGCAAGGGGAGGACACGAGAAGTCATTGGCGGATAGGATCAGGGAAAACCCTAAGGCTTTCCATAGGTATATCAGGAATAAAAGAATGACTAGAGTTAGATTAGGGCCAATCAAGGATAGAAGTGGGAAGTTGTGTGTGGAATCAGAGGAGATAGGGGAAGTGTTAAATGAATATTTTGCGTCAGTATTTACAGTGGAGAAAGAAAATGTTGTCGAGGAGAATACTGAGATTCAGGCTACTAGACAAGATGGGATTGAGGTTCACAAGGAGGAGGTGTTATCAATATTGGAAAGTGTGATAATAGATAAGTCCCCTGGGCCAGATGGGATTTATCCTAGGATTCTCTGGGAAGCTAGGGAAGTGATTGCAGAGACTTTGTCCTTGATCTTTATGTCGTCATTTTCGACAGGAATAGTGCCGGAAGACTGGAGGGGTTGTTCAAGAAGGGGAGTAGAGACAGCCCTGGTAATTATAGACCTGTGAGCCTTACTTCGGTTGTGGGTAAAATGTTGGAAAAGGTTATAAGCGACAGGATTTATAATCATCTTGAAAAGAATAAGTTCATTAGCGATAGTCAGCACGGTTTTGTGAA
This sequence comes from Heterodontus francisci, assembly GCF_036365525.1. Classification (NCBI taxonomy): domain Eukaryota; kingdom Metazoa; phylum Chordata; class Chondrichthyes; order Heterodontiformes; family Heterodontidae; genus Heterodontus; species Heterodontus francisci. Next base: position 365,122 of record NW_027141946.1, on the reverse strand, counting down.
GGGTAGGTAGTGCCTCACAAACCTTATTGAGTTTTTCGAGATGGTGACCAAACAGGTGGCTGAGGGTAAAGCAGTGGATGTGGTGTATATGGATTTCAGTAAGGCGTTTGATAAGGTTCCCCACGGTAGGCTATTGCAGAAAATACGGTAGTATGGGGTTGAAGGTGATTTCGAGCTTTGGATCAGAAATTGGCTAGCTGAAAGAAGACAGAGGGTGGTGGTTGATGGCAAATGTTCATCCTGGAGTTTAGTTACTCGTGGTTTACCGCACGGATCTGTTTTGGGGCCACTGCTGTTTGTCATTTTTATAAATGACCTGGAAGAGGATGTAGAAGGGTGGGTTAGTAAATTTGCAGATGACACTAAGGTCGGTGGAGTTGTGGATAGTGCCGAAGGATGTTGTAGGGTACAGAGGGACATAGAGAGGCTGCAGAGCTGAGCTGAGAGATGGCAAATGGAGTTTAATGCGGAAAAGTGCGAGGTGATTCACTTTGGAAGGAGTAACAGGAATGCAGAGTCCTGGGCTAACGGGAAGATTCTTGGTAGTGTAGATGAACAGAGAGATCTTGGTGTCCAGGTACATAAATCCCTGAAGATTGCTACCCAGGTTAATAGGGCTGTTAAGAAGGCATATGGTGTGTTAGCTTTTATTAGTAGGGGGATCGAGTTTCGGAGCCACGAGGTCATGCTGCAGCTGTACAAAACTCTGGTGAGACCGGACCTGGAGTATTGCGTGCAGTTCTGGTCACCGCATTATAGGAAGGATGTGGAAGCTTTGGAAAGGGTGCTGAGGAGATTTACTAGGATGTTGCCTGGTATGGAGGGAAGGTCTTACGAGGAAAGGCTGAGGGACTTGAGGTTGTTTTCGTTGGAGAGAAGGAGGAGGAGAGGTGACTTAATAGAGACATATAAGATAATCAGAGGGTTAGATAGGGTGGATAGTGAGAGTCTTTTTCCTCGGATGGTGATGGCAAGCACGAGGGGACATAGCTTTAAGTTGAGGGGTGACAGATAAAGGACAGATGTCAGAGGAAGTTTCTTTACTCAGAGAGTAGTAGGGGCATGGGACGCCCTGCCTGCAGCAGTGGTAGACTCGCCAACGTTAAGGGCATTTAAGTGGTCATTGGATACACCAATGGATGAAAATTGAATTGTGTGGGTCAGATGGTTTCACAGGTCGGCGCAACATCGAGGGCCGAAGGGCCTGTACTGCGCTGTAATGTTCTAATTCCAATTCTAATTCTAATTCTAATGTCTGCTCACCACTTCTCTCTGCTTTCTGTCCCTGAGTCAGTGTCATATCCACACTATCACTGTCACATTAATCTATGTGCTCCATTTTTCATAACAAGTCAATGAAATGTCATTTGATCACAGGCCTTTTGAAAGTCCATATACATCATACGAAACACATTATCCTCATCAGCACCCACAGTTATGTCATCAACGAACTTTATCAAGATTATCAGACGTGATTGGTCATTAACCTATCCGTGCTGTTTGTCATTTATTATCCCATGTTTTTCCAAGAAAGATATATATTTGTACACGGTTACTGCCTCTCGAAATTTCCAACCACCGACATTAGACGGACTGGTCAGAAGTTTCAGGGTATATCTAATGTCTCCTTATATTAACAGGGTGTAACATTTACAATCTTCCAGTCCTCTGCCATCACTCCCAGATCCAAGGTGAATTGAAAGCTTTTGGCCAGTGCCTCTGCTATTTCCACCATTCCTTCCCTCAAAGTTAGGAGAGCAGTCCCACAGACTGGTCAAGCAACAGCCTGACATAGTCATACTCACGGAATCATACCTAACAGACAATGTCCCAGACACAGCCATCACCATCCCCGGGTACGTCCTGTCCCACCGGCAGGACAGACCAACCAGAGGTGGTGGCACAGTGGTATACAGTTGGGAGGGAGTTGCCCTGGGAGTCCTCAACATCGACTCCGGACCCCATGAAGTCTCATGGCATCAGGTCAAACATGGGCAAGGTAACCTCCTACTGATTACCACCTACCGCCCTCCCTCAGCTGATGACTCAGTACTCCTCCATGTTGAACATCACTTTGAGGAAGCGCTGTGGGTGGCAAGGGCACAAAATGTACTCTGGGTGGGGGACTTCAATGTCCATCACCAAGAGTGGCTCGGTAGCACCACTACTGACCGAGCTGGCCGAGTCCTAAAGGACATGGCTGCGAGAGTGGGTCTGCGGCAGGTGGTGGGCGAATCAACACGAGGGAAGAACACCCATACTGCCTTGCTGCATGCCCTCTCTCAGGTGTCCTCCCACAGTACAGCTGTGATATTCTCCTTAACCTGTAATGCAACTCCTCCACCCCTTTTACATCCTCCTCTATTCCGCCTGAAGCTTCTAACGCCTGGAAGATTTAGCTGCTGCTCCTGTCCTTCCCTCAACCAAGTCTCTGTAATAGCAACAACATCATATTTCCAAGTACTAATCCAAGCTCTAAGTTCGTCTGCCTGACCTGTTATACTTCTCGCATTGAAGCAAATGCACTTCAGACCACCAGTCCCGCTGTGCACAGTAACATCTCCCTGCCTGCTCTTCCTCTAAGTCCTACAGGCCTTATTTACTATGTCCTCCTCATTTACTTCACTAACTGTCCTCCTGCTCTGGTTCCCACCCGCCTGCCACACTAGTTTAGACCCTCCCGAGTGACACTAGCAAACTTTGCAGCCAGGATATTAGTGCCCTTCCAGTTTAGATGCAACCCGTCCTTTTTGTACAGGTCCCATCTGTCCCTGAAGAGAGCCCAATGGTCCAGATATCTGAAACCCTCCCTTCTACACCAGCTGCTCAGCCACGTGTTTAGCTGCACTATCTTCCAACTTCTAGCCTTAATGGCACGTGGCACAAGGAGTAATCCAGAGATTACAACCCTAGAGGTCCTGTTTTTTAACTTACTACCTAACTCCCTAAACTCCCACTGCAGGACCTCATCACTCTTCCTGCCTATGTTGTTGGTACCGATGTGTACCACAACCTCTGGCTGCTCACCCTCCCCCTTCAGAATGCCCCCTATCTGTTCAGATACATCCTTGACCCTGGCACCATGGAGCAAACATACCATCCTGGAGTCTCTTTCCTTGTCAGAGAGGGAGATCGCCACAGGGGAGTCCTGCACTGACTGCCTGCCCCTTCTAGCGGTTACCCATCTATCTGCCTGCACCTTGGCTGTAACCACTTCTCTAAACCTCCTGTCTATGACGCTTCCCGCCACCTGCATGCTCCTAAGTGCATCCAGCTGCCGCTCCAACCGATCCATGCATCTGTGAGGAACTGCAACTGGGTCCACTTCCTGCAGATGTCGTCGCCTGGAACGCTGGAAGAGTCACGGACTTCCCACATCTCACAGGTGAAGTACTTCACCCCTCTAACAGACATTTCCATCACTAATTAGTTAATTGATAGAAAATAAATAAATACTTATTAAATCCTTACTAAATTATGATACACTTCACTGTGTGGTTCCCAGTGCTAGATTTCTACAATAAATATTAAATGCTGTCTAAATACAGTAATCTCCTCCCTCTGGTTTAGTTATTCTACTTATTAATTAGTTAATTAGTGTTTTAATCAATTTTTATCAGAACCTCCTCCGCACCCTCTCCAAAGCATCGACATCCTTTTGGAAATGTGGCGACCTGAACTGCACGCAGTATTCCAAATGTGGCCGAACCAAAGTCTTATACAACTGTAACATGACCTGCCAACTCTTGTACTCAATACCCCGTCCGATGAAGGAAAGCATGCCATATGCCTTCTTGACCACTCTATTGACCTGCGTTTCCACCTTCAGGGAACAATGGACCTGAACACACAAATCTCTCTGTACATCAATTTTCCCCAGGACTTTCCATTTACTGTATAGTTCACTCTTGCATTAGATCTTCCAAAATGCATCACCTCGCATTAGCCCTGATTGAACTCCATCTGCCATTTCTCTGCCCAACTCTCCAATCTATCTGTATTCTGCTGTATTCTCTGACAATCCCCTTCACTATCTGCTATTCCACCAATCGTAGTGTCATCTGCAAACTTGCTAATCAGACCACCTATACTTTTCTCCAAATCATTTATGTATATCACAAACAACAGTGGTCCCAGCACGGATCCCTGTGGAACACCACTGGTTTTCAAATTCGGTACAGATTCCCCACCAGCCAATCAGGTCACAGCTTTACTGTGACGTCACTTTTTCATTTTTTTTTTCCCACCCGAGGTCACTCACCGCTCTGGAGCTCCGCCCTCCGAGTCTCTTTCAAACTCGAGGTAAGTTTAGTCAGACTGCTTTTGGAGGGTCAAATTTTTTTTCTGGGACACCTCCAGTACTACCTCATATGCGCCCAGGAAAGCATGTTTAGTCATCTCATAATCTGAGGAACTTTCATCTGGCAACAAATATAAAATTTATGTGCTATTCTTGTTATTTTTCTTTGTATAAACGGCGTCCAGCTCCCCGCCGGACATTTTAGTTGCTTGCAAGCTTTTCAAAAGTGATGAACAATTCTGCCACATCCTCGTCATGGAATTTTGGAATGAACTGGGAGAACGTTAAGAGATCAGCACATGGTCCTGAGCTAGGGGCAGCTCCCTCACTAGCTGTGCCTTCACTGGGTGTACTGGGACTTCCTGTAGTTTTTTGAGCCGCCTTTGCTCCCTTTCCTCCTTCTCCCTCTGGAACACAGTTACTTTTTCCCTTTCTTGACACTCAGTCTGCTCTTTCTCTCTCTCTCTGGAATTCTAATTCTAGTCTCTTCTGTTCTAGTTTTACCTTAGCTGACATTACTCTATCTGTTTTATGATTCTAACCCTGTTTGAGTCTTCAGTTTCAAGTGAAAAATGGTTGGCCACAAGTCTAAGGATTTCGGGTTTCCTCGCTTTTGGACGGAGACTAATCCCTAACTGTCCAGCTACATTACTCAACTTTTCAGCAGACAGGGCTTTTAACCTGTCCCAAGTTACTTCACTTTGTATATAACTCCTTGATTGCGAATATAACTCCATTAGTCAGAAATGGAGGGAGACAGAAAACAGAAAACTACAGGCCAGTTAGAATCACATATGTCTTGGGAAAAATGTTGCAAGCTATTATAAAGGACGGTATAGCAGGGCACATAGATAAATTCGAGGTAATCAGGCAGAATCAACATGGTTTTATGAAAGGGAAATCATGTTTAATCAACTTTTTGGAATTCTTTGAAGATGTGCCATGTGCTGTGGAGAAAGGGGGTTGGTGGATGTACTGTAAATTGATTTCCAGGATGCATTTGATAAGGTGCCACGTCAAAGGTTTTGCGAAAATGAAATCTCCTGGTGAAGGGGGTAAGAAGTTAGAATGGATAGAAGATTGGTTAGCTAACAGAATACCGAGAGAAGGCATTAATGGGTCATTTTCAGGATGGCAAGATGTAAGGACTGGTGTGCCACAGGCATCTGTGCTGGGGCCTCAACTTTTTGCAATTTATATCAATGATTTGGATGAAGGGGCCGAAGGCATGGTTGCTAAATTTGCTGATGACACAAAGATAAATCAGAAAGCAACTTGTGAAGAGGACATAAGGAGGCTGCAAATTAATATAGATAGGTTAAGTGAGTGGTGAAAACCAGGAAAAAAGAGTATAATGTGGGAAAGTGGGAAATTGTCCATTTTTGCAAGAAGAATAAAAAAAGAAGCATATTATCTAAATGGTGAGAGATTGCAGAGCTCTGAAATGCAGAGGGATCTGGGAGTCACAGTGTATGCATCACCAAAGGTTAATTTGCAGGTTCAGCAATTAATCAGGCAAGCTAATAGAATGCTATCGTTTATTGCAAGGGGAATTGAATACAAAAGTAGGGAGATTATGCTTCAGTTATACAGGGCATTGGTGAGTCCACATCTGGAATACTGTGTACAGTATTGGTCTCCTTATTTAAGGAAGGGTGTAAATGCATTGGAAGCAGTTCAGAGAATGTTTACTAGACTAATACCTGGAATGGGTGGGTTGTCGTATGAAGAAAGATTGGACAGGCTAGGCTTATATCCACTGGAATTAAGAAAAGTAAGAGGCGAATTGTTTGAAACATAAGATCCTGAAGTGTCTTGACAGGGTGGATTTCCCCTTCTGGGTGTATCTATAATTAAGGTTCACTATTTAAAAATAAGGGGTCGCCCAATTAAAACAGAGATGAGGAGAATATTGTTTTCTCTCAGAGGGTCGTTTGTCTTCGGAATTCTCTTCCTCAAAAGACAGTGGAAGCAGACTCTTAAAGTATTTGTAAGGCAGAGGTAGACAGATTCTTGATAAGGTTATTCGGGCGAGGTAGTAATGTGGAGTCGAGGTTAGAATCAGATTAGCTATGATCTTATTGAATGGCAGAGCAGACTTGAGGGACCTAGTGTCTCTACTGCTGCTCCTAATTCGTATGTTCATATGCTCTGGCTTCTGAAGGTATTGGTTTCGAATGTGGACATTTTAGTGTTCCAGCAATGAAAACCACAATAAAACCTGCATTGAATTTTTATTTTATTTTCTCAGGATCAATTGTTTTTACCATTTCCAATTTCTAATTTTTTGTTGGTTTACGATCACTGGAACCTCCAGATTTCTGTTACAGCGAGGTGAGGAGGGGTCCCAGGCTCCCCTCTTGTCCTATATCTTATTTCACCGCAACAGGGTTATTTCCTTTTGAGCAGTGGACGTTCTGAGCACCTCAATCAGTATTTTACCTTTGTTGCAATTATGAAGGAACCAATCAGGCGGGTTTTCTTGACTGAAACATTTATAAATCTATCTAGATGTCAGGAACAGCAGCTGACCCCTGAGAAACAGCTCTTTATACACCCCCTCCCCCAGTATGAACAATGACCGTTCACGACTTCTCTCTGCTTTCTGTCATGAGTCAATGTCATATCCACACTATCACTGTCACATTAATCCAGGTGTTCCATTTTTCATAACAAGTCTATGAAATATCATTTGATCACAGGCCTTTTGAAAGTCCATATCCATAACAGGAAACACACTATCCTCATCAACACTCACAGTTAAGTCATCAATTAACTTGATCAAGACTATCAGACATGATTTGTCCTTAACCTATCCGTGCTGCTTGTCATTTACTATCCCATGTTTTTGCAAGAAAGATATATCTTTGTGCTGCGTTCTGGCTTATAGTAATTTCCAACCACCAATATTAGATTGACTGGCCAGTAGTTACAGAATTTATCTAATCTCTGCTTTTGTAACAGGGACTAACATTTGCAGCCCTCCAGTCCTCTGTCATCAATCCGAGATCCAAGGAGGATTGAAAGATTCTGGCCAGTGCCTCTGCTATTTCCACCATTCCTTCCCTCATCAACCATCGCCATTGTTTTATCAAAGAACTCCATCAAGTTTACCTCAGCACCACCTCTCTCCACTCCTCCACTGCTGTTAAATTATCCAACTGCTTATCCGACATCCAGTACTGGATGAGCAGGAATGTCATCCAATTAAATATTGGGAAGACTGAAATCATTGTTTCACTCCCCACTCCAACTCTGTTCCCTTGCTATTGATTCCATCCCTCTCCTTGGTAACAGTCTGAGATTCAGAAAGTCTGTTGTCCAAATTGGTGTCATATTCCAGACAACATTAATAGGCACATGGACAAATGTGGGTTAATTAAGGAAAAACAGCACAGATTTACTGAGGGGAAATGATGTTTAACTAATTTGCTGGAGTTATTTGATGAGGTAAAAAGGAAGCTTGATGAGGGCAATGTTGTTAATGTGGTGGAAATGGAATTCCAAAAAGCATTTGATAAAGTGCCACCCAACAGAGTTGTGAGCAAAGTTAGAGCTCATCAAATAAAAAGCACAGTAGCAACATGAAATTAAATTGGTTGAGAGACAGGAAACAGAGAGTAGTGAACAATGGATGCTTTTCGGGCTGGAGTAAGGTTTGTTGTGGAATCAAAGCAAAATTCTGCCGATGCTGGAAATCTGAAATAAAAACAGAAAGTGCCAGAAATACTCAGCAGGTCTGGCAGCATCTGTCGAGAGAGAAGCAGAGTTAACTTTTGAGGTCTGTGATCTTTCAGCAAAAGTGGCAAAGGTGAGAAATGTATTAGGTTTAAAGCAAGTAAATCGGGGTTGGGGGGTGTAAACACAAGGACAGAAATGTGGACATGAGAGCAGGGGTGGGGGTGGAAGGTGCTGAAATGACAAGCGAGTGGAAGCTCGAGATCATGCTTTTGGACTGAGCGGAGGTGTTCCACAAAGCACTCACCCAATCTGTGTTTGACCTGCTGCGGTGTTCCAGTGAACGTCAACGTCAGCTCGAGGAACAGCACCTCATTGTCTGATTAGGCGCTCTACAGACTTCCGGACTGAACATTGAGTTCCAAAATTTCAGAGCATGACTGACCCTTTTAATTATTATTTTGTTTTATCATATTTTTCCATGTGCCATCTTTAAACTGGATTTTTTAAGTTGTTGCTTTTAGCTAGGGCTGTTCATTATTCTGTCATTTAACACCCTCTCTGCACTAACGCTTTGTCTTTCACCACTCAATAAGCACACTCTCTTTGCCTTTGCTCCATTACCTCCTCGTCAGTTAATCTCTCTGACCCTCTGTTCTATCAACAGCCCTTTTGTTCTGTTCTGCTCCATCCCTGCTTTATTTGCTTAAAACCTATTACATTTCTAACCGTTGCCAATTCTGATGAAAGGCCACAGGCCTGGAAGTTTATCTCTGCTTCTCTCTCCACCAATGCTGCCAGACCTGCTGAGCATTTCCAGCACTTACTGTTTTATTTCAGGTTTCTAGTGGAATTCCCCAAGGATCAGTGTTGGGATCATTTCTCTTCCTGACATATATTAATGACCCAGATCTTTCTTGGTTTACAGGGGACGCTTTCAAATTTTGCAGAAAATACGAAACTTGGAAGCATTGTGAACTAAGAGCAAGGTAGTGTAGAACTTCAAAAGGACACGGACAAGTTGGTGGAATGGGCAGACAGGTGGCAGATGAAGTTCAATGTGGAGAAATGTGACGTGACTCATCATGATGGGAAGTAAATGGAGCCACAATATAGAAGAAAGGCTACAATTCTAAAGGAGGTGAAGGAGCAGAGGGACCTGGGTGTATATGTTGTTTTAATTCATTCATGGGATGTGGGCATCGCTGGCCAGGCCGGAATTTATTGTCCATCCCTAATTGCCCTTAAGAAGGTGGTGGTGAGCTGCCTTCTTGAACCGCTGCAGTCCATGTGGGGTAGGTACACTCACAGTGCTGTCAGGAAAGGAATTCCAGGATTTTGACACAGCGTCAGTGAAGGAACGGCGGCATAGTTCCAAGTCAGGATGGTGTGTAACTTGGAGGGGAACTTATAGGTCATGGTTTTCCCATGTATTTGCTGCCTTTGTCCTTCTAGGTGCCACAGGTCGTGGCTCTGGAAGGTGCTGTCAAAGGAGCCTTGGTGCGTTGCTGCAGTGCATCTTGGAGATGGTACACACTGCTGCCTCTGTGTATCGGTGGTGGAGGGAGTGAATGTTTGTGGATGGGGTGGCAATCAAGCGGCTGCTTTGTCCTGGATGGTGTCGAACTTCTTGCGTATTGTTGGAGCTGCACCCATCCAGGCAACTGGAGAGTATTCCATCACACTCCTGACTTGTGCCTTGCAGATGGGGACATGCTTTGGGGAGTCAGAAGGTGAGTTACTCGCCGCAGGATTCCTAGCCTCTGAACTGCTGTTGTAGCCACGGTACTTATATGGCTACTCCAGTTCAGTTTCTGGTCAACGGTAAACCCCAGGATGTTGATAGTTGGGGATTCATCGATGATAATGCCATTGAATGTCAAGGGGAGATGGTTAGATTCTCTCTTGTTGGAGATGGTCATTGCCTGGCACTCGTGTGGCGCAAGTGTTACTTGACACTTATCAGCCCAAGCCTGGATATTGTCCAGGTCTTGCTGCATTTCTACACAGACTGCTTCAGTATCTGAGGAGTCGTGAATGGTGCTGAACATTGTGCAATCATCAGCGAACATTCCCACTTCTGACCTTATGATTGAAGGAAGGTCATTGATGAAGCAGCTGAACATGGTTGGGGTCGAGGACACTACCCTAAGGAACTGCTGCAGTGATGTCCTGGAGCTGAGAAGATTGACCTCCAACAGCCACAACCATCTTCCTTTGTACTAGGTGTGACTACTGCCGGCGGAGGGTTTTCCTCCTGAGTCCCATTGACCTCAGCCTTGCTAGAGCTGCCTGTTTCTTAACTCACAACAAGTCCCATTCCCCGATGGCTGACCGACATCAGCTCACAGTCAAGCAATGTCTTGATTTTAAAATTCACATTCTTGTTTTCCAATCCCTCCGTTGCCTCACCCCTCACTATCTCTGTAATCTCCTCCAGCCCCACAAACCTCTGAGATATCTCTGCTCCTCTAATTCTGGCCTCTTGTGCATCCCTGATTTTAATTACTCCACCATTGTGGCCACACCTTCAGTTGCCTCGGCCCAAAGCTC